>NC_134016.1:19400889-19408389 GCF_040712315.1 Castanea sativa | reverse complement strand
CTTTCCAACTACGTATCGGTTAAAGGCAGATTTTTTTTCCTATTTTGGATCTGCTAATTTCGGACCAAATCGGCTTTTATTTAGGGTTTTATTATTTAGTACGTTTTTTAGGTATTTTCCTTGTTTTTAGGTGCATTTAATGCTTTTTAGGTCAAACTTGATTCCTGATATGGTAAGGTATCAATTAGGAGTTATTTCAGAATATATTTTCTTGTCTGTCAAGTTTTGTGGAGTCCTTAAATAGACTCTGAAGTCTGTAAACGTTTTTCATAATATTATTGAATAAAATTCAGAAAAGGTGAGGCTTTGCTCTCTTTTGGTTCTTCAAGAACTGTGAACTTATCAAGGATTCTTCCTTGTGGCGTTCAAACTTTATACCTTTGGTTCGTGATTCTTTATAATCATTGGGTCAAGGTCAACTTATACCTTTGGTTCGCGTTTCGATTATAAACGTTGGGTCAGGGTTTCTATCATAAATCTGATTTTTAGCTTTCCTGGGTTAAAAATTCCAATATTTTTGTTGGGTCTCAAAGCAAGTCGATTGAGGTTCGCATCACATTATGTATGACTTAATATTATGTTTAATAAAGTTGTTTTATTATTATCTAAAGTAATGGTAACATGAATATGGGACATTATCGTATAGTCTATGAGATGCATAGTATGTGATTTATGTGAAAAGTCACAAAAGATATAAATCACAAGTTCTTTGTAAACTCAGAATTGTAGTTCGTAGTCGGTGATGAAATTGGGCATTTCATCTGCGAAGACTATAACATATCAACTAAGATGATTTGTCTTGATCATGGAAGTGGAGACTTCTAGTTGGTATGTTGATATGTTTTAAGAGTTAAGACATATTGAACTGGACCGCTGTGAGATTTATTATTCTCCTAACGAGTGTCAATTGAATAATAAATCTCACGACTTCTATTTACATGAACTCTTAATCCTGAGAGGATAATGAACCTAATCGTGAAGTGTAGGTTGCTTTGATATATCAGGAGTAAGATCTAAAGTAATGGTCAAAACCTCAGTATGTTGGGCAGCCACATTTAATGTTGATGGAACATATATTCTCAAGATGGAATTCATAGTCTCAAAATGGAATTCATAGTCTCTTAGGCCTAACCACTTTGGTAAGAAGTTACTAAAGTATATATTTATGAAATTGGATTTCATAAATATATGTTGAATAACTTTAAATGATTAAATTGGGTACTGAAGGATAAGATGTAGTAAATTACAAAGTGGTAGTCTACATTCATGACTTTGTATTACTACGAATATTTTATGACAGGGTTGCATGTATAATAAAGTCTTGGGATATATTTATAAATAAGGTCTAGAGTGCAACTATATTTATATAATGATATTAAATATAGTTAATGGTAACTTTAGACTTGTCAAGAGTTGACAGAAAAGCCCAAGGCCCATTGAAGTTAGTGTCTTATTGGTCCTTTTTGGTCCCACTCCAAGCCACATACTAAAACCCAATTGGAAAGGCCCAAAAAACTAGCCCAATTAGATAATCAGTTATAAGGAGAGAAACATACAGGATTTTAAGGTATGAAAAAGAGAGACATCATTGTGAAATTGTGTGTATGTGAGAGAGAGAGACACACTTTCATTCTCCTTTGAAAACTGATTGAGAGACCACACATCTTGGGCGTAAAGTGGAATTGGAGTGAAGATTAAAAGTGTTCTCGAGTACTTCAATCTTTGGTTTTGAATTTCACCGCACCAAGGTACGCTCTCTTGTTCTATATTCTGAAACTTACATAGTACATGTTAACAATTACGAATGAAGTAAATCCATTTTTTTTCCACTGCGTTCATGCATATTTCCATCAGCATCAATAAAATAAAAAATAAAAAAAACTTTTACTATCATCCCTGTTATTTCAAGAATAATAGATTTGATAGAAAGCCCCCCTTAAAAAAAGTGTTTTGTTTAGTGAAAAAAAGAAAATTAAAAGAAGGAAAAATAGAATAACATGATTAGCACTAATTCTAGGAACATTTTCATCACATAAAATGCATTTCCCTTCTTTGGAATACAATTTGACTAAACCAAATCATATTTCAAATAAAAACTTTCCAAATTTTTCATTATGCTAAAATATGTATAGTTGTCAATAAAAAAATTTATTCTGTCAAACGTAAAATATATAATCATTAGCCATTCTAATAGCAATTCAAGATGACAAAATACCGAGTCTCCTAACCCCTTGCCCTCGAAAATATTGATTCAAAATGACAAAAGGGTTACTGAAACCTTTAGACCTAGGACCAATTCCAAACCCCTTGCCCTCAAAGTTTGATGTGAATAAAAGATGGGTTTACCACCAAGGCCTCGGTCATGATACCGAACGTTGCTTTACCCTTCGTCATGCAATTCAAGACCTAGTAGACAACAAAGTGATTGTGCCGCCTACAAGACCTAGCATCATTAATAATCCCTTGCCTAATCACAATTTTGGGAAAGGACCAATGATTGATTTCCTAATGATCGAAGAGGAAGGTAAGGAAGATCCATCTTACCTAATATATGACCTACCTGAATGCTTTATGATGACATGGGAAGAATTAATGGATAGGACATCTACCAGCACCACAGGATATGACATATGGAATGAAGAATTAGAACCCGAGGATTACCGAACACCCACAAATGGGGGGAGACACTTCAAACCCCAAGATACCGACCCCAATGATCCAACAAAAATTACCCACATCACAAGGGGGGAGACACTTCAAACCCCCACATTTAGAGACCGACAATCCAGTGGACTCCTTGAATAGATCTATCCAACAAACACCTGCCGAGGAGCATGAAGTCCTCAAGCAACTACAAAAGACATAAGCCCACATATCCCTAAGGGGTTTACTCATGGCCTCATACAAACACCGTCAAAACCTAATAGACCTACTTAACCAAATCCAAGTCCATACAACCACAACCTCCTAGGATCTGAATGCTATGATTGGGTCCATAAATAGGGAACTCGCCATCTACTATTCTGACAAGGATCTGACCAAGAAGGGGAAGCACCACAACAACCCTTTGCATATCACTATAGATTCCATGGGAAAGAGGATACTGATGGTTTTGATAGATGATGGAAGCGCTTTGAATGTGTGTCCTTTGAAGACTGCAAGCTACCTAGGCCTTAATATTGAAGACTTTGTGCCTATTGACCAACATGTAACGGCATATGACAGCAGTATAAGTGAGGTCTTGGGGACCATAACATTAGAGCTTACCATAGGACCAATGGTCAAGGTGGATTTTCAAGTCCTTAACATAGCCTCATGCTTCAACATGCTCCTTGGACGACCCTGGATTTATGACACAGAGGTTGTACCTTCTTCCCTATATCAAAAGGTTGGGTTTTCGCATGAAAGAGCTATTGTGACCAACTATGGGGATACCTTGACTGTGCCTAAGCCTGTTTATGGTATTGATTCTGAGAAAGATCCATTAACCTTGGATGGCTTCATGATTGAAAGGCCTAGCTTTAAAAAGAGAGAATGAGAAGTTGAGAGGATCCTAATGGACTTTGCTCCTTATGGTAACAACAGTGTGGTAGCAATGATGAGGAGAATGAACTACTTTCCAAGGATGAATTTGGGGAAAACTATGAAGAAGCCAACTATTCAGGACTCGTCGATCCCTATTGCCACACCACCTTTTGGGTTAGGCTACAAGCCCACTGATGATGATTTGCCAGAGATAGAAGTGAGAAAGATGGCTCGAGCCAGAGCCAAAACAAAAGGACACCCTTGTCCTCCAGAACCTCTAAAGCCCTACACTCCTACGTTGAATGGGAAGTTTGTAAAAGACGGAGAGAATCAACATTATTGGGGATTCCCTGAACCAAGATTTGATCCTATGACAAATACAATGGTACCCGGATTTGAGATACTACTCGACTGCCACAACAAGGATCCAGAGTTGAAAAAAGAAGACACAACTTGCGTTCCTACTGATTGGGCTAATTACATGGATCCTGATGCCATGACTACGCTTCTTGGAGATCCCATTTGTAACATCAAAGATGAAAAGTATTGGGAGGCTAGTCAACATGCATTGAAGAGCCCATGTGAACTAAGAGCCAATGATGAAGGGAGAGCAGCCCCTAGTGTTGATGAGAATGAAAGCGACGACAAGAGTGATAGTAGTAGTGACAACAGCAGCAATGATAGTGGACATGATGATGATGACAGTAACACCGATTGTAATGACAATAGTAGCAGAATTTATGATAGCCCGAATAGTGGTGATGATTGGGGTGAACCCCCTAGAGATAGAGAAGATGGAGATGCAAACCTATTCTAGGAGGAATATGATAGTGATGTGGACTATTATGATCAAGACATTGAAGACGACACTAAAGCTAACAGGTGGGACAATACTGATAGCGATCAATACAGACTAATGAATGTGTTAGAAAATACAAGAGAGGAGAACACACAAGCCAATCAAATGTACCATGAAGAATATCCCTAGGGGCACCTTTCAGATTGGAGTGATGTCACTAATGTTAGCTCAAGGTCCGACCCTAGGTATGACAAGCATGGAAGAGAAGTTCCAAAATTAGGGTCGTATTATGATTCAGAATCAAGTTTGCCCACTACCAAAGAGGAAGATGACATAGATGCCATGTTGGATGCTCTAGACCAAAAGCTGATGGTCCATAGTCTCAGAATCATGACACTTGAGAGTGCTAAACATAGTGATGAAAGGGAAGAAGGAGGCGAGCCAGAGCATCTCCCTTAGCCCGCCAACTTGGGCAATAGAGGCAAGCATAACCTATTTGATGAATGGATGGATAACATAGAGCGCCTGGAAGCTTTTGTGACCAACAAGCCTACAAACATGAAGATTGAAGAAGAAGCTACAGCTTATATGGATATAGATCCTGCAGTATTGATGCTGAGGGAAGAAGGAGCTTATTAGGTGCCACCTGCAATTGTGGAAGCCACGACTGAGTTAAGGAGCTGGGCATGGGAGGGAGCCGCCCACCCTATGAAGGAATTCGTAAAGAAGATCAAGACCGTCAAGTCAGTCACCTTTGCCAAGAAGATCAGGACCGTTGGGCCAGTCACCCCTGCCAAGAACATTGTTTCTATTACTATTGAGTCTATTTCTGCTAGTATTTCTATTCCGGTTAAGTCTGTTTGTGATAGTTTTCCAGTTGAGTTTGCTTTAATTGAGTCTAATGAGTTTGTTAAGAACTCTTTTCCTTTTAATATGATTTATGATTCTGCTTATTTGCTGGCTTTGAATGTTTTTATTTCTGAAATTGGTGAAGAAACTCTTAATAATAAGGAATTAAAACATGGATACCTAGAACCTATAAAAGAAGAAACCCAATCCATTAACTTGAGAAATGAGGATGAGCCCAAAATAATCCAAGTGGGCAATACCCTAACTACTTCAGAGAAAGATGCATTAGTGGCACTACTGACAGAGTTCAAGGAGGTCTTTGCCTGGTCATATGAAGACATGCCTGGGATTGATACAGATATAGTACAGCACTACATTCTCGCAGATCCAACCATGAAATCGATCAAGCAGAAGTTGAGAAGAAGGAAGCCAGAGTGGACTCTCAAGATCAAGGAAGAAATAGAGAAACAGTACAATGTTGGATTCCTAAGAGTGGTCAACTATCTAGTGTGGTTAGCTAATGTGGTCCCAATACCAAAGAAAGATGGAATCTCTATTCAGGATACAACCAGATCAAGATGGCTCCAGAAGATATGGAGAAAACCTCATTCATTACACCATGGGGGACATATTGCTACAAGGTCATATCATTTGGCCTTAAAAAATGCTAGTGCTACTTACCAACATGCAGCCACTACTCTGTTACATGATCTAATTCACAAAGAAGTAGAAGCTTATGTTGATGATATGATAGTGAAGTCCAAAGACCGTGAAGGGCACATACTAGCTTTGAGGAAGTTCTTTGAAAGGATCCAATTCTACAAATTACGATTGAATCCCAAGAAATGCACTTTTGGGGTCACATCCGCAAAACTGTTAGGGTTTATGGTAAGCCAAAGAGGAATAGAAGTTGATCCTGACAAAATCAAGGCAATTGTAGAGATGAAACCTCCAAGAAATGAAAAGGAGATCTGAGGATTTCTAGAGAGGATACAGTACATCAGCAGGTTCATAGCCTAACTCACCATGACATGTGAACCAATCTTCAGACTACTTAAGAAGGAAGACATAGCCGAAGACATAATATCAAGCATGTGAGCATGTAGAACCAAACATCAACACATGGGAAAGAAGGATCTAAATATGGCATAAAGCAAAAAGCATGAAGAAAAGGCAACTAGCACATGAACAAACCCAAGCATATGGAAATAAGTTAAAAAGCATGCTAAAAGCAACATAAAGCAAGGAACATGCTAGGTAAATCATGTTATTAAAGAAAGAGAGTAAGATAAATGCTAGAAATTTTTTTTAGAAAGTTAAGGGTGAGGATAGTTGCTAAAAAGCTACATCCACACCCCTAAACCCCAATCCAAGGTGTAGAACCAAGGAAAAGAATGTTGGATATAAGAATAATACCTTGTATTTTTGATGACGAGAAGAATCAAAAAGCTTTGATGTGTTTTTTGTGTTTGGAAGAGAGTAGAAAAGCTCAAAATTCGTCTAGGCAAAGTGCAGGCAATCGGGGAGTCTCTTTCTTTTTGGGTTTGGAGGTGCTTGGTGCCTTTTATAGCCTAGGCACGAATTACGAGGCGGCGGCCGTTCAAGGGCTGCCACCTTCAAATGGTCCTGGATGGGGTAGATCTTGACACTTCTGGAAAGATATTGTCTTCTAGTTTCTAAAAAGGTATGGAACTCGAAAGTCCAACAGTCGGATCAAAAGTTAGGGCTCCGGGAAGTTAGCGGTGCATAGATTAGTGCGTTAACCCAATTTTCATGATATCTCGAACGTTCTAACTTCGATTTCGACCAATGAATAGTCATTGGATTGAGAATTTGATAATCTTCGTAATGGCATTTGTTTCAACCCGTTCTGACGGCCGGATCAAAATTAGGGATTCTGGGGCCCGTCGGTAATCATCTCTAAGTCAAACTTGGTCAAAGTTACCAAAAATCTTCGAAAGCTCGAGTTTGATGTAAAACTATGAAAGGTACTGTTTTGAGGGGATTTTGACTTTGTTTGACTTTTGGTCAACCTAGGGGTGACCAGGGCATTTTGGTCATTTTAGCTAAAAAGACACTTTGGGTGCTCCGGTGTTCGAACGAGTTGTGCCACATCATTCAAGATGTTCTCGCGGTCCCATGGAGAGAAAATAGCTAGATCAATCAGTAGCTCTAGAGTTAAGGTGGATTTGGTCTAAAATTAGCAGCTCCAGAATAAGAACAATAGCTATTAATTAGTATGGAGCTGGAAAGTCAATTAGTAATTAATCCACACCATAAATCACGTTCAATTAAGCTAGATCAGCCCTATCAATAGGTTGGATTAA
>NC_134016.1:19330889-19395889 GCF_040712315.1 Castanea sativa | reverse complement strand
CTCGGAGCACCCTTTAGTTATGGCTTGAAGTTGGTAGAGGTAGGCAAACTTTCCCTTCTGTCATCATCCGATTAATACCTTCTTGAGTCAGCTCACTTGGTTCATAATCAACCTTGTAATTTTCAACTTCTTTTTTCTTTATTTCGGAAAGGTGACCTATTATCTTTTTCATGAGGACTTCAGCTTGTGCCTCTACACATTCGAGTGTCTTTCTTTCCCTCTTGATAAGCCTTCCTTTTGGATGTCTCACCTTCCATTGGACTTGGATTGGAGTGATGTCTGAAAAGAAACCCCATTTTCACTAAGTTCATGTCCCAATTAAAAGGTTCCTTTTACTTTTAGTTGTTCTTAGAAAATTCTTAAGTTCATTTTAATGGAGGTCCAATTACAATGTTACTCTCTTTCCTCTCATGGATGCTTGCCCCTTGTTTCATTGGGCTTTGGGATATTTACAATAAAGCTCTCATCTTTACTCTCATGGGCTTTCATTAGAATGTACTTAGGAATTTTCAACTCTTTGTCTCAAACTTGGGCTTACAATGTATTCATCACCTTTGGGCTTTTCATTCTTTATTCATTATTTTTCTTGAAATGGCCCTTTAGCTAGAATACTTTATAGCCTTCCTCTCAAAGTCTATGAAATTTTCATCATTTTGGGCCTAGGCATGCAACAAGGAGGTCCAAGTTTAGGGAAGTTCATTTTGGCTTTGTATGATTTTGGTTGCTAAGTCCATAGCATACTTATTACCTTAGGCCCAAAGTCCTCTTTTTCAAAAGGGTTTTTTCCACTTGAGCCTACGATAGCAATTAGGCTATGGTCTTATTAACCTTTTAAGTTAAGATATACCTTTGGATTTACAGACAAGCCTTTTATATGTGAGAACTTCTTTTCTTTTGTCCCACAACATCTTAAGGTATACCATAACTTTAGGGCCATCCCTTCCATTTTTATACCTTTTATTTGTTCTTTACAATTAGGTGAACATATGATATATGGTTGAACAAACAAGAAATATATAAAGGGTATCCTCTATAATAGGATCTAGGATCTCTCTAGTGTGGGTAGGAAAACAAGGCTAAAGGGATAGGTAAATAGGTCATTCTTAGGTGGGTTATGATTCCAACCGAGGGCCTAAGTAGAACCCTAGTGGAATGATTGCAAACCTTTAGCGTACTCAAAACCCATTATAGGCGATGACACCAATTGTGAGTTGGTGGGATGAACTTTGGAAGATTTGGGCCCGAATGGAACCTTCCATCTTCCCACTCATCACTAACCAAGGTCAAGGGACAAAAGAACAAGTGGATGTGTGTGCAAAACAAATATTGAAAAAGATTTTATTAAGGTTAAGAAACAAGACACATAGGAATTAAACTCATAATCCCCAGTGGAGTTGCCACTGTGGGTGCAAGGGGAAAGCGTCGAAGTCAGTTATATGGTCTAGGAACCATGAATATAGCACCCTTTAAGTACGTTCTTAGGAAGGTGTTAGACACCCAAGATCGCCCAAACCTAAGGTTGGCCTCCCATCATCGTGTCATACGTCTTAACCTTATTAAAATCTTGTTCAACACTTGCATCTATACTCACACACACACTAGTATACATCTAAGCATACAACATGGCATCTTTCATCCCAAACAAAACATACCTATCTATCTATCCAAAAAAAAAGAAAACCAAACATACCAAAGAAACCCTAGCATTCATCTAGCATGTGTGTGAGGCTTAAAACATACCATAAACCAAGCACTAACAAACTAGAAAACCCTAAGCATATTTCATCATATCACAAGACCAAAGCGCAAATGCATAAACATTGCTAATGCATTACTTACCCTTTACTTACTTCTCAGCAACACAACACTTATGGCATCAATGCATGAGTATATGAATGAATGGCAATAAAAGTAAGAAACCCTAAGACAAACCCTAATCTAACACATGATAACAAACAAGCATGTTAAAAAGGTGAACAACAACTTATGAGGCTTAAAACATATGAAAAAGAGGCTACACAGAACAAATATGTGACAGTAGAAACAAAACAACAAAAATTTAGGGTTTCTGGCAATGACATCATGCATGCTAGAACAGATTTGCATACGCAAAATCAAGCCTACGTGCATAGGCTAGATCATGCGTACACAAATCCTTGCCTAGAAAGCCTAAAAACACAGAAACAGAGCAGAACTTTAAAATAACAATTTAACAACCTAAAGTACACAAAATATGAGGGCTAACTTAAACAAAAATTATACAAACATAAACCACGCAAGAAATAGAACTAAAAATCAAAAGAAAAGCAGAAAAGGAAGAAAAATAAAAAGAAAGGGTTAGACTCAATACCTTAGACAAAAACTTTCCAAGCTTAATTTTGACGATTCCCCTCAGTCAAATCTATTAACAAACCAATTAGAAAGTGATTAGCAACGTTGAACTAAAAGGATTGGGGCCAGAAAGGTCACAATCAAATAAAATTGACTTAAGAGTGTTTTTTGAAAAACTTCCTTTTGATTCACTATATTTTCTATTGAATCTTAGGTTTTTCCCCATGGGATTTCTGTGTGTTTTGAAAATGTACCATGTAAGACTTTTTATAGTTGAAAAAATGGGGTTTGGAACGGCTCCCAGACAATGTGGGATTCATTCCAAACCTCAGTCATTGTTGCAGAAAACTTGCATTTCTTATACTTCTGAAACCCTAGTTGTGTACGCAAGCATGTGCTTGCATACGCATGTCTTGGCCTGTGTTTGCAAGCCTAGGGTCACTTTGGTCATTTTATTTTCAAAAATAGATTTTTGCTCATTTAAAAGGTTATATTTTCTATTTTAACACTTCTCTAGTCAATTTAATATCTGATTGGGCTCTAAACTGGCTTTGGGCCTTAGAATTTGAGTATCATTGGAGAACGGGGGCCCGAGTCGTAAGGGGTACAAAATGCAGTATCTACACAGACCGAAAAAGAGACAATTTTTTTTCTCTTCGATATCATTTCTACCCAAACCAGGCTAAAGAATTCCTAAAAGAATTTAAAAAATAGAAAAAAAAAATTAAAAAAAAACATTTTGGCATCATTCCTAGCCGAACGGAGCTGAGAAAGACCGAAAAAGGGAAAAAATTCGCTTCGGTATCATTTCTCCTCGAACCGGGCTGGAGCATTCCTGAACAAATTAAAAAAATAGTAAAAAAAATTTAAAAAAAACCTTTATTCTAGCATCGTTCCTAGCTGAATTGGGTAGAGACAGACCGAAAAACAAGAAAAAAAAAATTCTCACCATTATCATTTTTGCCCAAACCTGGCTAGAGCATTCCTAAATTTTTAAAAAAAAAATAGAAAAAAAAAATCATTCTGGCTTCATTCCTAGCCAAATTGGGTTAGGACAGACTAAAAAGAGAAAAAAAAAAACTTTTCGATCCGGTATCGTTTCTGCCTTAACTGGGCTGGAGCATGTCTAAAAAAATTTATAAAATAGTAAAAAAAAAAAAAAATCATTCTTGCATCATTCCTAGCCGAACTGGGTAGGGACAAACCAAAAAAGATTAAAAAAAAAGAAAAAACTTCATTTTGGCATCACTCCTAGTCGAAACTGGGCTGGGACAAACCGAAAAATAGAAGAATTTTCTTTTTTCACTCCGATATCAGTTCCACTCGAACTGGGCTAGAGCATTCTTGAAAAAATTTTAAAAATAGTATAAAAAAAAAAAAAAAAACTTCATTCTGGCATCATTCATAGCCAAACCAAGCAAGGACAGACCGAAAAAGAGTGTGGGCACAAGGGAGAGTTGCCACCTAGTTTTTGCAATGGTCTAGGAACCATATATATTGCGTCCTCTCGAGGAAGGATCTTTTGATCTTACTACCGAAGATATGGGTTTGGAGTTAAGGTACGGTCTTGGGAATGTGCTAGGCATCCAAAACCGCCCAACCCTAAGGTTGGCTTCCCATCATTGTGCTTTATGTCTTAACCCTATTAAAGGCATACTCAATATTGTATCTATACTCACACACACACACTAGTACACATCTAAGCAATCCCAAAAAGACCTAATCATACATCTATCTATTGGAAAAACAAATGGAATAACAGATTTGTATCTCATACAAATACACGCAGTGAAATATGAACGGATCTACATTATTCATGATTGATAATATGTACTATGTAAATTTCAGAATTCAAGAACAAGAGAGCGTACCTTGGTATGGTAAAATTCAAAACAAAATATCAGAGGTACTTGGGAATACTTTTAATCTTCACTTCAATTCCACTTTACGCCCAAGAAGTGTGGTCTTTCAATCAGTTTTCAGGGGATAATAGAGAGTAGCTTTCACTCACATACACACCATTTCACAATAATGTCTTTTTTTTTTCCTAAAATTCTGTATGTTTTTCCCTTTGAATCTAACTGATTATTTAATTGGGCTGACCTTTTGAGCTTTTCCTTTGGGTTTTAGTGTGTGGCTTGGAGTGGGAACAAAAGGAACCAATAAGACACTAGCTCCAATGGATCTTGGACTTTTCTGTCAACTTTTGACAAGTCCAAAGTTACCATTAATTATATTTAATACCACTATATAAATATAATTGCACTCCAGGCTTTATTTGTAAATTATATCCCAAGACTTTATTGTACATGCAACCCCTTCATAAAATATTCGTAGTAATATCAAGTCATGAGTGTAGACTGCCACTTTGTAGGTTATTACATCTTAATCCTTGAGTACCCGGTTTAATTCTTTAAAGAGTTATTTAACATATATTTATGAAATCCAATTTCATAAGTATATACTTTTTTTAACTCCTTACTAAAGTGGTTAGGCCTAACATTCTAAATAACCAAACCCATTAAACTTATCTAAAGGGAATATTTTGTATCTCCGTTAAGAGATTATGAATTCCATCTTGAGAATATATGTTCCATCAACACTAAATGTGGTTGCCCAACATACTGAGGTTTTGATCGTGATTTTTAGATCTCACTCCTAATATATCAAAGCAACCTACACCTCATGATTAGGTCCACTATCCTCTTAGGATTAAGAGTTCATGTAAATAGAAGTCGTGAGATTTATTATTCATTTAACAGTCGTTAGGAGAATAATAAATTTCACAGCGGTCCAGTTCAATATGTCTTAACTCTTAAAACATATTAACACATCATCAACTAGAAGTCTCCACTTCCATGATCAAGACAAATCATCTCAGTTAATATATTATAGTCTTCGCAGATGAAATGCCCAATTTTATCACCGACTACCAACTACAATTCTGAGTTTACAAAGAACTTGTGATCTATATCTTTTGTGACTAAATCACATACTATGTATCTCATGAACTATATGATAATGTCCAATATTCATGTTACATTTATTTTAGATAACAATAAAACAACTTTATTAATCACAACATTAAGTTATGCATAATGTCATACATAGCATCATACAATAGGATTTAAGGGCACTAATCCTAACACTATCATGGCATAACATAAACCCTAGCATGTTACTATCATACATATCATATCCAAGGCAGCAACATAGGCATAGAAAGATCCAAGCAAATATTTGATTGCATCTATACTTCAAGAAGAACTCAACCTAATAAACATGTTTATCTCTATCATCAAGGCAAAATCATATTCAAAGATGCATGGGAATGTGAATGCATGACTTACCTCACTTACCTTATAACAACTCAGCACCTATGGTATTCATGCATGAATATGTGAATGCGTGTTCATGGTATCAAAACAAGAAAACATAAGACAAACCCTAATTTAAACATGTGAAAAGGCAAACAAATAACAAGCATGTGAAACAGAATATTAAAAACACAAATATATGAAAAAGGATTTAAGACATAAGTATTGCATGTGAAATTAGAAATGAAATTAGAAAAATTAGGATTTCTGGGTAGGATCATGTGTACACATGAACAAGCCTGCGTGCGCATAATCAAGCCTGCATACATAGCCAAGATTATGCGCACATGGGTTTCAGCCCAGAAACCTTAGCAACACAAAAACTAAAGCAAAGCTTCAAAACAATAAATCTAACATCCTAACATGCTTCTAATATGAATCCAAACAACCTAAACTAAGAACAAATATATCAAAGATAAACAAAATAAAATCTACTCCTAAACATGCATTGGATCTAACAACAAACAAGAACCACATCAAAACATGTTCATTAATATATCAAATCATTAAACTTTCCAATCAAAACATGATGAGATAAAGCAAAATAAAATCAAACAAAAGAACACATATTTCTAAACATGAATAACATATAAATTAAGGCTGCGTTTGGTTCAATGTAAATTGAATTCCGAGTGTAAAATGAATGCAGGGGAAAGTGAATTCTTGTAAGGAAAATAAAATCCAGGTGTTTGGTTCTGCAATGGAAAATAGTCTAGAAAATGATTTTCAGCGTTTGGTAACATTCTGAAAATGTTATTTTTCTACAAATTTTTCACATTTTCTCAACCATTTTCTCAGCTGCCAAACAAATTCCATAACAAAAAAATTCAAAATATACACTCAACACAACCAAAAATCAAAATAAAAACATATTTTATTCACAAACTTAGTGAGAGGAGGAAGAAAGGGTGAGAGATTGAGGGAAAGAGAGAGAGATCGGGTGGGTTTGGGGGTGGAGTGGAGTGGGCTGGTGGTCGGTGGCGGCCAGTGGGGGTTTGAGAAATGGGTTTGCATAATGGGTTCGTCGAAGTGGTGGGTTCGATGAATGGGTTCGTCGGAGTGGTGGGTTCGTCAGAGTGGGTTTGAGGAATGGGTTTTTTGGGTTTCAAGGATGGGTGTGGGATTTGAACAAGAAAAAATGGAGGGGACGACGAAGCTGGAGGGGACGAGGACGGCGATCTGATCGTCGAGGATGAGGACGGCAATCTGACCGGCGAGGATGAGCTTCAGGTGGTGTTTGCTTGAGCTCTGTCTCTGTCTCAGGTGGCGATTTGACCGGCGACCTAGCTCACTCTCTCTACTCTCTCTCTCTCTCTCTCTCTCTCTCTCTCTCTCTCTCTCTCTCTCTCTGCGCGTCTGAGTCCGGAAATGGTTTGAAGTGAAAATTTTCACTTCAAACCATTTCCGGGTCAAACCCTTTATTTTTACGGTCAAATGAAATGCATTTCCAAAAATTCTATTTTCCATGCGCAACCAAATACACGGTTTTACAGAAAATGATTTCCTGAAATGGTTTGAAGCCAAAACAAACGGACCCTAACTAAGAACAATAAAAAGCGCAACATATAAAAGAACCAAATCATGGAAAAGCCATGAAGAGAGACTCACCTTGCTATGAAATACAAACTTGATTGATATTTAACCGGCCCCTCAATACCTACACAACAGAATTGAACAATAATCAAAGGAATAAAATATATCAATAGTTTATTAGTAATCACAACTCAAAATAAAAAGAGGTTCTTAAAGAGATTGTTTGAAAAAGGTTTCGAAAGAGATTAGAAAATAGTTTGTTGCCTTAGAACTAACTAAAGAGAGGTTTTTCTTTTGTCAAAAACGTGCTAAGGGGCTGCCTTAGGGTTTTCGAAAGAAAAAATAGGGGTTTGGAGAAGATGGAGGCTAAAAAATCACTCTCTCTAGTTAGGGTTTTGATTTGAGACATAAGGTGAGTATTTATAAGTTAAAATTAGGCTTTTCAGACTTTTTAATGATCTTTGGACGTTCTCAAGGGTCCATGGGCTGGCCCACATCAAAACATTATGTTTTAGGCCCTTAAAATTGAAGGAAAAATTCTGGTTTTGCATCTCATACAAAACTTTCTGCAACGAACAAGGATCTATTTCATTCATGATTGATAACGTGCACAATGTAAATTTCAGAATTTAAGAACAAGATAGCGTACCTTGGTGTGGAGAAATTCAAAACAAAGATTAGAAGCACTTGGGAACACTTTTAATCTTCACTCCAATTCCACTTTACGCCCAAGATGTGTGGTCTCTCAATCAGTTTTTCAAAGGGAGAATGAAAGTGTGTCTCATACTTTCTCACACACCGTTTCTTTTTCTTTTCTAATCTCTTCTTATAAAAATTATGTATGTTTCTCCCTTTATAACTAACTGATTATCTAATTAGGCTGGCCTATTGGGCCTTTCCAATTGGGCTTTAGTGTGTGGCTTGGAGTAGGACCAAAAGGGACCAATAAGACACTAGCTCCAATGAGCCTTGGGCTTTTCCGTCAACTCTTGACAAGTCCAAAGTTACCATTAATTATATTTAATACCACTATATAAATATAATTGCACTCTAGGCCTTATTAATAAATTATATCCCAAGACTTTATTATACACGTAACCCCTTCATAAAATATTCGTAGTAACACAAAGTCATAAATGTAGACTGTCACTTTGTAAATTACTACATCTTATCCTTGAGTACCCGGTTTAATTTTTTAAAGTTATTCATTATATATTTATGAAATCCAATTTCATAAATATATACTTTAGCAATTTCTTACTAAAGTGGTTAGGCCTAACTCTCTGAATAACTGAACCCATTAAACTTATCTCAAGGGAATATTTTATATCTCCATCAAGAGACTATGAATTCCATTTTGAGAATATATGTTCCATCAACACTAAATGTGGCTGCCCAACATACTGAGGTTTTGACCGTAACTTTAGATCTCACTCCTGATATATCAAAGCAACCTACACTTCATGATCAGGTCCATTATTCTCTCAGGATTAAGAGTTCATGCAAATAAAAGTCGTGAGATTTATTATTCATTTGACAGTCGTTAGAAGAATAATAAATCTCACAGCGGTCCTGTTCAATATGTTTTAACTCTTAAAACATATCAACATATCAACTAGAAGTTTCCACTTCCATGATCAAGACAAATCATCTTAGTTGACATGTTATAGTCTTCGCAGATGAAATGCCCAATTTCATCACCGACTACGAACTATAAATTCTGAGTTTACAAAGAACTTGTGATTTACATCTTCTGTGACTTTTCACATAAATCACATACAATGCATCTCATGGACTATATGATAATGTCTCATATTCATGTTACCATTATTTTAGATAATAATAAAATAACTTTATCAATCACAATATTAAGTCATACATCATGTCATACATAAAGTCATACATAATATCATACATAGCATCATACAATAGGATTTAAGGGCACAAATCCTAACAAAAATGAAGTTGTAAAACCCAGAAAATGGGACAGCCTAGTTGACCCAACTTCGAACAATCATAAATCACTCAATTTAAGTCCAAATTAAGAAATATTTGTGTTAAAATTGAAGCCCAGGATGTCTAATTTCTAATGAAATAAACTTCACTCAAAATTTCTTTGTGTATCAAAAGTTATGGCCAAAACAGTGAGTAAAGGTCATTTTTCAGCATCGTTTTTAAAGTGATTTTAGCACTTTTGAGTTGTGATTACTTCCAAATTATCAAAATAACTTCAATTAACTTTTATAGACATGTCAAGCTCATCAGTGGGACCGAGGACTAAATTTTATTAACCGGGTACAAAATGAGGTGTCTATAAAGAGAAAAATTAATTTTTCTCTCCAGTATCATTTCTACCCGATCCGAGCTGAAGCATTCCTAAAAATTAAAAAGAAAATAAACAAAAACTTCATTCTAGCTTCATTCCTACCCAAACCGAGCCAAGATAGATTGAAAAGAAAAAAAATTCATTTCGGTATCATTTCTACCCAAACTGGGCTAGAGCATTCCTAAAAAAATTCTAAAAAATAGTAAAACAAAAAAACAAAAAAAAAAACTTTATTCTAGCATCATTCCTAGCTGAACCAGGTAGGGACATACCGAAAAAGAGAAAAATAAAATAAAATTTTTCACTTCGGTATCATTTATACCAGAACCAAGCTAGAGCATTTCAAAAAAAAATTAAAAAAAAATAGAAAAAAAAAACTTCATTCTGGTATCATTCCTTTAGGTCGAGATAGACCGAAAATGAGAAAAAAAAATCGCTCCAGTATCATTTCTGCCTGAACCATGCGGGAGCATTCCTAAAAAAATTTTAAAAAAAAACTTAGAAAGAAAACATCATTTTGGCATCATTCCTAGCCGAACCAGGCCGAGACAGACCAAAAATAGAGAAGGAAAAAAAAAATTGTTCTGATATCATTTCTACCCGAACCAGGCTAGGGCATTCCTAAAAAAATGTTTAAAAAAAATGAAAAAACTTCATTTTGGCATCATTCCTAGTTGAACTAGGCTGGGACAGACCGAAAAAGAAAAAAAAATAATCTCTAGTATCATTTTTGCCCAAACCTGGCTGGACCATTCCTAAAAACATTAATAAAAATAGTATAAAAATTAAAAATTAAAAAATTCATTTCGGTATCATTTATGCCCAAATCAAGCTGGAGCATTCCTAATAGAATTTTAAAAAGTTGAAAATAAATAAATTTAATAAAAAACTTCATTTTGGCATCATTCTTAGCCAAACCGGGCCGGGACAGAATGAAAAGGAGAAAACAAAATTTTCACTCCGGTATCATTTCTGCCTGAACTGGGTTGGAGCATTTCTAAAAAAATAAAACGTGTTTTTCATTTTTAGGACTAAAAGCAATAAAATAGAAAAGTAGAGACAAAAATGAAAATAGGGTTAAAATTTAGGGACCAAAAATACTTTTACACCTTATTATTCTATACTACTAATAAGAGGATTCTCCTATTTCATGTTCAACTTTTGGCATACCAAAATATCCTCATACAAATTCTGAAATAACATATCCTTTAGTTTAATTTTATTTCCTACAAAAAAAAAAACAAAAACAAAAAAGGTTAAAAGAGTAATACTATCTCACGAACAAAAAAAAAAAAGTTCAAATATCTGATTCCTATCTGTATTTGTTATCTATTTGAGTTCAAAAACTTCAATTATGTTTTATCAAAATAAAATAAAATTTTCAATTATGTATGTACACAAGGGGAAAAAAAAAAAAAATTCTCTCCACCCTTTTGTTTTCAAATGTTTGATTCCTATCTGTATTTATTATCTATTTAAATTCAAATACTTCAATTATGTTTATAAAAAAAGAAATATGAAATTACTTCTTCAAAAGAAGAAACCACTACCTCTCACGTACAAAAGGGGAAAAAAACCTTATTCTCACCACCCATTTGTATTCAAATGTCTGTTTCTTATCTGTATTTGTTATTTATTTGAATTCAAATACTTCAATTATGTTTATCAAAAAAATAAAAAAAATACAAATGTCCCATTGGATTTCAACTTCTTATAGTACAAAATTGCCCTCATTTGAACACGTTAAAATTGCATCTACCCACTGCTATCTCAACTCCCTTTAGCCACTATCAAGCATATTATGTCTCCCACCTTCCTACTTCATAGATTCATTCTAATTTAACAAACCCACCAATTTCATGACAAAATCAAACGCAGCAACCTTTGAAATCCACTGAATTTCAATATTTAAAAGGTACATTATATCTAATTTATATGGAAAAAAGAATTTTTATCAAGGTATGTATTTAAAGGTGTTTGTTGTTGACAAAGAGCTTGGCAAGAGAGACAGAGATCATTGACTACAAGCCCGGTCTTAATTTCTATTGAGGTATGTATTGATTCCTTTGTAATGTTTTGTAATTTTGAGCCTATCTTGATCAATTTTGGGTTTTACATTGAGCCTAATTGCATGCACAAAACACGTGTAATGAGTATAGTATTTTTTTTTTAATAGGAATGAGTCTAGTATTGAGATAAAATAATAACTTTTTTTAGAACTTATGTAAAATAGATACTAATTAGAATATTTGATATCAGTTTTATTATAAATTAATTGATTAATATATTTTTAATATTTAATGAAAAAAAGGCCCTTAGATTGACTCAAACTAGTACAGACTCGAATTAATATTTAAATTTAGATATTTCATAATTAATTGTTTAAATTTAGATATTTAACCTAAAATGCTCATGAATTGACCTGATCTAACCCGATTGACGGACTGCTTTAAAGGGAAATGAAAATCAACTATTAGATTTAGACGAGGCAAATGGGCGGGTCGAGTCGGATCAATCAGGTAATGGGTCAAAACATATTCAGATAAAAAAAAATGTCATTTTTTAGTGAGTTAGAAATGGGCCGGATCAATCGAGTTGTAGGTTAGGTCGAGTTGATCCATATTTTTCACATGAAAAGTTTTTTAAGAAAACAACATGTATTTTCCCTTTGGAAAGTCACACAGCAAATTACTTGATGTAAAATACTTTATTTTGAATTCACCACTTATATCAAGGATAAGTAAAATAAATACACAATTTTAATTTCTACACAATATCAACATCTCAAGACAGAAAACAAAATTATAAATGCCTTATTGGATAACTAATTAAACAAAGAATAAAAACATATAAGAAATTTACAATATTGAAAACTAATGTTGTAATCTATGATCTATTTAAACTTAAGAATATACATTAAATTTTGATTCTTTACTTATTGATATATGATTTCTTTTATAAATATCATGTTATTGTTAAGCAACACATAATCTAAAAAATATTATAAGTTATTTTGAAAAGCCATTTGATGATGCCAAGAAAATCAGTAGGCTGGATGCTTCGGACTGGAAAGGACTACTGGATCTTTCTACGGCCTGAAAAAGAAAGAAAAGCGTATCAAAGGCGACCGGGGCTGCCGGCCAAAAGTCCTCCGATGGCAAAGTTAGTTTTTTCCTCTAAGTTATTTGAGTTCCAACTTTTTTGGAGTAAAAACTGAACATACCTTGGGTTTGTCTGAAACAGCCTTTATATAGTGTTATCATAGGCGGTTACCAAAATTGGAACTTCTCCTGGCTTCAAGGAGAGATAGAAATCAAACGTAACTTGCATAACCGTCTGGAAGTTATGCTCTTGTTTCACAACGGATACCTGGTGGTTACGCGTGGGATAAGGGATTATCATATCTCATTTGGAGATTTTCCTAAGTGTGACAACCTCGTCCTTGAGTTCCTCAGTTGGGCGTGCTTTGTTTCACACGCGGGGGCTGCCTCGTCTAACGGGTGAATTTGCTCAAGACGAGGATGTCGACACTGTTGGACGAGTGCATCACTCGATGGTGCGTACCTCGTCTTGAGCTCTTCTTCCCTGGACGAGGCACTTGTAGGTAAGTTTCTGAGGGTGTTTATGGTAGTAGGTGGGCTATGGACGACCTTTATGGACGACTTGGAGATAGGCTATATTATTCCCCTATCAGTTGCCCCCTGTTCTAAGGTCGTCCAAAGTTCTTTTGTTTCTTCGACTCGTTTCAACACATTATTTCACGTGTCTCAAAGTAAGGGACGAGGTTGCCAAGGCTTCATATTATGTCACGTGTCATTACTTACTCGGGTTAACCGTTGTGTGGGTTTGGGTTTTCGAGGAGGTTGCCACGTGGTTCTTCCTGATTGGTCATTGCGTTCTGGGTTTTACTTTTCAACGCCTATAAATAGTGGATTTCCTCCCCTACCCTCCTCATTCTTAAAATTCTCTCGTTTGACATCTCTCGTCCATCGCCTCGTCTAGGAGTATTCCAGCGTCCTTTAGTTTTCTTCGTCTAGAGCCAGGTATTTTCTCTACGCTCGTTTTAGGCTTCCCTTACATTTCCAAAATGTCCGAAAGTTTTTCTTCGTCTAGCAATAGCGTTGATAGAGAGATCGATGAATATCGTAACACAACTAGCTATAGTGGCTCTAGTAGTGACAGCAGTAGGAGTAGTGGTAACACCTCAGACGAGTATGTTTCTGGGGTTCCTAGGGTTCCCTTAGAAGTTTTCCAGGAAGAATTTAGGACGAGGGTAGCATCTGGGTCTAGGGCTGGTCCTTCTAGCGCGCCCTCGTCCACTAGAAGGGACGAGGTTGAGACTGTATACAGCTGCGCTGTTGGGGTTCCAGCCAAGACAGACGAAAGAAAACTAACGTCCCTTAGGAGTTGGTACCAAATCCCGGACGAGCTAAATCCTAGATTGGCCGTCCGTGATGAGTGGTGTTGCCAACCTCATTTTGGCATTGGGGTTTATGAAGCCTATTTTCTAGGGGGTCTTAGGCTGCCTCTCAATGCTTTTGCCAGGGAGTTGCTTACTAGGTTAGGTATAGGTTTATGTCAATTAAATCCTAATGCATGGAGACTAGTTGTTTCTATGCAAATTTTGTGGAGAGAGGTTTTCGAAGGGGACTGTCCTCTTACCGTGGACGAGTTCCTTTTTTGCTATAAACCCTCTGAAATTAGTCAATCTCGTGGCTTTTATCAATTCACAAGAGAAAAGATCGTAGGATAATTAAATCTTTGGTCACCTCGTATAGGAGTTGGAAGACGGAGTTCTTCTTCGTCTCAGTTTTTGGGCGGGGCCTGGCGATGTGGGCAGGATTCATTTCCCCCATATACGGGAGATTTAGGGAACCTTCGTCGTCCCGAAGGTATGCTCACCACTACCGTAGCATCGCCTTCATTACATATCTTTGGGCTAATTTCTTCGTCCTTGTTGCAGGTGTTAGGAGGCCGTCGTTGAGCCAGCCTCCATCTAGGACGCGTCCGTAAAGCTCGTCTTCACCTGCAAGAGGGACTTCCACTCTTTGGTTACCTTGCAGCCGTCTTGCAACTTGGGGACTTGGCCCCGAGCCCTCTCCTGAAGCCTTAGCCCACGAGATTACAGTCCGCCGACGTGAGTTCTCGTCTTGCCTTTCCTCTCCCTTTTTTTTTTTTTTTTTTTTTTTTTATTTTAATTTTTATTATTTTTTTTTGTGTTGGCTACCATGTAGGAAAACAAAGGCAAAGGGGGCGTGGTCGATCGTGGCAAGCAAGACACCGAAACTAGGGCTCGTCCTTTCGTTGGCGATAAGAGGAGCCGTCAAAGGCCATCAACCTTGAAAACCTCCCCGGGAGAGCCAAGACACGGAAAGTCGTCCACCAGTCAACATAGTTCTTTTGGACGTCGAAGCACTTGCACTTTTCGTAATTGGCGCAGCCTCTGGCTTGTCCAACGTAGAGGAAGCAGGCCGGGGTCGTCTCTCCTGCGTCCCTGTTCCTCCTCCACCACCGTCGTCCCCAATCTTCGACGTGGAGTCGTACGGAGCTCGCTCCCCACTCCACCGTCCAAGACCGGCGTTCCTCCCCGTCCCAACCTCCCGTTGATGTTGTGCCCAACCCTGCTCGAGAGTGAGGGCTTGGCTTGGGAGAGGTTCCAACAAAGTGCTGTCCGACGAGGACGTGGCTGCATGCTACAACATGTCCTTGACGGATTTTGAACACTCGGGTGTCCACGATCTTTTCAAGGTAATGGATACAAATTTGTTCTCGTCGTTAGCTTTTCATGCTTGTTTACTTTGCTTGATACAAAAATTCTTATTTGTTTGTGCAGGCCATGTCCAAGTTTATAGCTGCGTCTAGGCAGGCTACTGAGTTGGACAGGACGAGGCTGCTGTTGGAGAGGAGGATCAAGGAGGTTAAGGATGAGTGCAAAAGCTGGGCTGAGACGGCTGCTGAGGCTAAGGACGCAGCCAAGGATTTGCTAAACCTCGTCGAGGAATTAAAGGCTGATGTAGTGGAAAAGGACTCTCGTCTTGACCACTTTCAGAAAAAGACCGACGAGCTTAGCAATTCCCTTGTGAGGGCTAAGGACGAGGCTGTGGAGGAGTTCAGGGCTTCGAAGCAGTTTACGGACCTTCTGGACGCCAACTATGCGGCTGGATTTGAAGACTTTCGCATGGAGGCGAAAGAAAAGTTTCCAGAAGTTGACTTCAGTCCTATCATCCTTCAACTTGGAGGTGCTGCTAGTTCTTTTCTTCAGACTAGCTCTGAAGATGTCAATGTTAAAGACGATGCCTCTACCAAGCCTGCTGAAGACGACCCTAATGCCTGATGCCCGTTTGAAAATTTTCATCATTTGTTTAAGTGTTTTCTTCCTGTCTCTCTTTTTTTTTTTTAAATGTATAAGAGTACATTTGTTTCGTCCTGAGCACTTTTGACAGCTTTATAAACAATGCCTTTCAAGGCTTACTTTTTAAGGGTTTTTGGACGGTGGTCGTTCACCCTTTTATTGTTTAATGAATGCTTACTTTCAGTTATCATCATTGTTGTTCCATGGACGAGTGTATGTATTTTTATTCAATTGCCTTTTAAGCAATGTTTCCCAGTGTTGGGTGATTGTTTACATGATGCCCTTATGGACGATTGTATTAGGACGATCATATGCTCGCCGTTAGAACGCAGGTGTTAAGGCCTACTTCCCTTCTTAGACGAGTATGCCCTGGCTAAGGAAAACTTGGACGAGCATGTCTTAACTTTGTTGCTTTATCCTCATTTTTTTTTTTTTTTTTTTTTTTAAGGAAAGCTTGGACGAATATGCCTTAGCATTTTTGCTTTACCCTCGTTCTTTTTTAAGGAAAGCTTGGACGAGCATGCCTTAGCATTTTTGCTTTATCCTCATTCTTTTTTAAGGAAAGCTTGGACGAGCATGCCTTAGCATTTTTGCTTTATCCTCATTCTTTTTTGGACGAGCATGCCTCAGAGCTTAGACGGGTTTGTATTCGTCCAGAGATTTTATTTGTCAAAGGCTTTTGCCTCGTCCGTGGATATTATCAGGGAAGCTGGAATTCAAGTACATAAGAAATCCAAACCATATTATTACATGAACATTGTTCACGAACTTGGCACACGCTTATAAGCTAGTGCCTTATTAAGATATCAAGTACATAGCATCGTCTTTCATAAACTAGTCTGCAAGTAGTGCAAGAGTTTGAGAACTAGTGCACTTTTATTCATAACACGCTATAATAATAGTAAAAGCACAAATAAATATAAGCAAACACGCAAACGACAACTGTAGTTTTGCCACTGACTTCCTTCGTCCCTGCTCATCACTGATAGTACTTTGGGCGTATGTTCCACGTTCCAAGGATGTTCTAACTTCCGTCCATCCCAGGCTTCCGGGTAGTAGGACCCCCGCCTTTTGCAATTGATTACTTTGTAGGGTCCTTCCCAATTGGGTCCCGGTTTCCATGAGCTGGGTTCTGGTCGCCAAGGAGACCCTTTTGAGGACAAGGTCCCCAACACCGAACCGTTCGGGCCTTACCATGGCGTCATGCCGTCTGGCCATGAGATTTTTGTATCTTGCCGTCCTTTGCTCCGCACCCATTCTTACCTCATCAATAAGATCGAGGTCAAGGCGAAGTTGTTCCCCGTTGTCTTTCTCCCCGGTACTTCATCACTCGGTGGCTTGCCATATGGACCTCTGCGGTATAACGGCTTCACTCCCATAGGCTAGCTTAAAAGGGGTCTCTCCTGTCGGAGTTCGTGCGGTCGTCCTATAGGCCCACGGGACACCGGGTAGCTCGGCTCGGCCATATCCCTTTTGCCCCTCAAGCCGAGTCTTGATGATTTTCCGACGGGATCGGTTTGCTACTTCCGCTTGCCCATTTGCCCGTGGATGGGAGGAGTGAAGAATAGTGATTCTTGATTCCAAAATGATTGCAGAAATCCCGAAGGGTGCGTTGTCAAATTGACGTCCGTTGTCGATACTAATACCCTGGGTACTCCGAACACGCATAGGATATTCTTCCATACAAAATTCTTCACGTTCTGCGAGTGATTGCCTGCAAAGAGGCTCGGCTTCTACCCATTTGGTAAAGTAATCTATCCCTACCACCAAAAACTTCATTTGCCGGACTCCTATTGGAAAAGGACCCAGATATCCATCCCACCGTGCGAAGGGCCATGGGGCCGTCATTAAGTCTGATACTCTGACGGCTGTCTGGGTACATTGCTATAACGCTGGCATTGGTCACATACCTTGACATAGACTTTAGCGTCTGCCTGCATTGTTGGCCAATAGTAGCCTGCACGGACGATCTTATGGACGAGGGACCTTGCCCCTGAATGATTTCCACAGGATCCTTCATGAACCTCCCTTAGAACATAGTTTGACTCGTCAGGAGCCAAGCATCTTAAGTAGGGTTGAGAAAAGCCTCGTTTGTACAACACCTCATTTATGATGACATACTTGGCCGACCTGACCCTTAACTTTCTCGCTTCATCCTTGTCTTCTGGAAGCCTCCCATCTTTGAGATAGATTATTATCGGACTCATCCAATTTTCTCCTCCCCCTATCTGCTGTATGTCGGGGATGTCTATGCTCGGCATGTACTGGATGTCGTCGAACTCGTCTATGACTCCTGCCGAGGCGGCTTTTGCCAATGCGTCTGCTTCAGTGTTCTCCTCCCTAGGAAGTTGAATAAAACTTATGGCTGAGAATTTCCGGGCAAGGCGTTTCACTTTGTTAAGGTACTTCTTCATTCGATCTTCTTTGACATCGCACATCCCATTCACTTGGTTAATGACCAGTTGAGAATCTCCCCTGATTGTTAACGACTCCGCCCCTAGGGACTTGGCCAATTCCAACCCCTTGAGTAAAGCCTCGTACTCAGCCTCGTTGTTGGTAGTTGGATATTGCAGACGGGCCGCATACTCCAGCTTGTCACCCTCAGGGGACTTCAGTACACTTCCAATCCCTCCTGCGTACAGTGTGGACGATCCGTCAACATTAACCACCCACATTTCATTTCTCTCGTCCTTGTTCAGGTCGTCCTGACTGGGGGTGAATTCCGCAATGAAATCTACCAACGCCTGCGCTTTTATCGCGCTCCTTGGGAGGTACCTGACATCAAACTCGCTGAGCTCAACGGCCCACTGTACTAGCCGTCCCAGCCTTCCAACTTGCTCATTGCCTTTTTTATGGGATGGTCCGTCGTGACGTTGATGACGTGTGCCCGAAAATAATGTCTTAGCTTTCCGGAAGCCGTGATTAGTGCGAAGGCTAGTTTCTCCATCATTGGGTATCGCCCTTCGCCCCTCTCATCGCGTGGCTTGTGTAATAGACCGGCTTCGGACTTTCCCCTCTTCTCCGACTAACGCCGAGCTTACCGCGTGTGGGGACACCGCCAAGTACAAATACAACTCTTCCCCGTGTACGTACGGACTCAACAAGATGGTACCGTCATTAGATACGTCTTCAAGTCTTGGAAGGCCTTCGACACTCGTCCGTCCATTCAAAAGCCTTCCTAAGGACTTTAAAGAAAGGTAAACATTTGTAGTAGCTTTCGATACAAACCTGTTGAGGGCGGCGACTCGTCCAGTAAGAGATTGGACTTCCTTGATATTTTTTGGTGGCTCCATGTTCAGTATCGCCTGGATTTTATCTGGATTCGCCTCAATTCCTCTGTGCGACACCATAAACCCCAAGAATTTTCCCGATGAAACTCCGAAAGCACACTTGCTCGGATTTAATTTCATGTGGTAACGTCGCAATGTATCAAAAGTCTCTTGAAGGTCGTCAAGATGTTTATCCTCGTCCTGGCTCTTCACTAACATGTCGTCCACGTAAACCTCCACATTTCGCCCGATTTGAGGACGGAACATGTGGTTAACCAGCCTTTGGTAGGTTGCCCCTGCGTTCTTCAAACCGAAGGGCATAACCTTGTAGCAATACAACCCTTGGCTCGTGACGAATGAAGTCTTCTCCTGATCCGCTTCATTCATCTGAATCTGGTTATACCCTGAGAAAGCATCCATGAAGCTAAGTATCCTGTGACCTGCCGTCGAGTCCACTAACTGGTCAATGCGCGGCAATGGATAGCTATCCTTGGGGCAAGCTTTGTTGAGATCAGTGAAGTCCACGCACATCCGCCACTTGCCATTGGCTTTCTTGACCATGACTACGTTCGCCAACCAGTCTGGGTAATGAACTTCTCGAATAAACTTCGCGGCGACCAACTTCTGCACTTCTTCCTTGATGGCGTTGTCTCGCTCGGGAGCAAAAACTCTTCTCTTCTGACGCACTGGTTTCGAATAGGGACACACGTTCAGGCTATGAGTAATGACGCTCGGATCGATGCCAGGCATGTCCTCATGACTCCATGCAAAGACATCGAGGTTTTTCTTCAGAAACCGAATCAAAGCGTGCTTTGCCCCCGTTTCCATGCTTGCCCCCACTCTGGTAGACTTCTCGGGCTGGTTATCGTCCAGAGGGACGTCCTCTAATGCTTCAGTGGGCTCAGCCATAACCCTCCTTCCGTCTATACTCATTGCCTGCATATGCTCGTCCATGGCCAGCATAGCTAAGTAGCATTCCCTGGCAGCCAGCTGGTCTCCTTGTACCTGGCCTACTCCGTGCTCTGTCGGGAATTTGATGGACAGGTGGTAGGTTGAAGTCACTGCTTTCCAGCTGTTCAATGTTGGCCTTCCAATAATCGCATTGTATGACGATGCACAATCAACAACAAGGAAATTCACTTCCTTGGTTATCTGCTGCGGATATGTCCCGACGACCACTGGCAACGTGATGGTGCCAACAGGTTGCACCTTCATTCCCCCGAACCCTACCAACGGCGAGTTCACTGGTCGAAGCTGATCTCGTCCTAGTCTCATTTGTTGGAATGCGGGGTAGTAGAGAACGTCTGCGGAGCTGCCATTGTCTATCAGTACCCTCCTGGTCGTGTAATCAGAGATGAGCAGGGTGATGACTATCGCATCATCGTGGGGGTGATGAACTCGTCCTGCATCCTCGTCTGTGAAAGTAATGTACCGTTGGTCTACCTCCCTCGTCCTGAGAGGTCGTCCAGACTGTTGGATGTTCTGCACCACCTTTAGGTATGTCTTCCTTGATTTGGACGACTGCGCCATCGAGCTACCTCCCACAATTACCCTTATTTCTCCTAGTGGGGGGCGTGATGATTCTTCCACTTTGGCCTTCATTTTTTCATCTCTCTGGTCTCGTCCAAGGAAGTTCCTCAATTTTCCCTGTCTAATGAGATTTTCTATCTGCTGCTTCAAGTCAAAGCACTCGTCTGTATCATGTCCATGGTCCCTGTGAAAACGGCAGTACTTGCTCCTATTACGCTTGTTGGGGTCCCCCTTCAACTTGTCCGGCCACTTCAAGGACGGATCATCCTTGATCTGCATAAGAACCTGCTCTAGCGGCATAGTCAAAGGCGTGTATTGCTGATTCCTCGCGGAGGAACTGACCTTCTTACCATCCTTATCTTTTCTCTCGTCTACTCGAACTTTCTTTGGACGAGGTCCCTGGTCCGGATAGCGATGGTGGCCCATTTCCGAGCGCTCTGCCCTTTTTCTTTTCTTGGCTATGATAGCGTCTTCAGCATTCATAAAATTCTGGGCTGAGTGGACAAGCTCAGCCATAGTCTGCGGTTCCTGCTCGTAGAGCTTATGAATGAACAAGTCAGAATTAACCCCATTGTGGAAAGCGGCCAGCAATAACTTGTCATCCATCTCGTCCACCGTTAAGGCTTCTCTGTTAAACCGGGTGATAAAAGACCGCAAACTCTCATTGTCCCCTTGCTCTATGGTCAGAAGGCTAGAGGAGGAACGCTTGTGACGCTGTCCTCCAATAAAGTTGTTGACAAACAGTTTACTTAGTTCTTCAAATGATCCCACTGAATTTGGGGGAATCTTGCTGAACCACACTCGCGCTGGTCCCTTGAGTGTGGTGGGAAAAGCTCTGCACATGATCTCGTCTGGGACCCCCTGTAGGTGCATGGTTGTCTTGAAAGTTGCAATGTGATCGCAAGGGTCGCGATTTCCATCGTACGAGTCTAGAGAAGGCATCTTGAACTTCGGGGGTAGAGGGTGGCTGTTGACGGAAGCTGTGAAAGGGGAGTCCGTTCGGTGGACCATATCATCTACTGGGTTTGTTCGCCTCATGTTTTCCCTCATTTCATCCATGGCTTTTCTCATCTGGTCCATTTCTTTTTCCAAGTGCGGCACCCTTCTTGAAGCGGTACCCCTTGTTTGATCTTCAGACTCTACATTCTCCCCTCCTCCTTCATGACTTGGGGCCCTTCCCTCCATGTGTACTTGACGCTGCCTCCTGAAGTTGATCTCCTTATTCAATTCCTGGTTCTGACGCGTCAGTTCTGCCATAGCAGCCGCCATGGATTGTATGTGTTGCATAGAAGGCGGTTGCACTACAGTGTGATCTACTCTCCCCTGGCCTGGCCGGTAGCCCTTGATCTTGTTCGAACCATTCAACCTTTTGTCTGGGATAGAATAACAAGTTTATTGTTCCCCACAGACGGCGCCAACTGATGATGCCAAGAAAATCAGTAGGCTGGATGCTTCGGACTGGAAAGGACTACTGGATCTTTCTACGGCCTGAAAAAGAAAGAAAAGCGTATCAAAGGCGACCGGGGCTGCCGGCCAAAAGTCCTCCGATGGCAAAGTTAGTTTTTTCCTCTAAGTTATTTGAGTTCCAACTTTTTTGGAGTAAAAACCTGAACATACCTTGGGTTTGTCCGAAACGACCTTTATATAGTGTTATCATAGGCGGTTACCAAAATTGGAACTTCTCCTGGCTTCAAGGAGAGATAGAAATCAAACGTAACTTGCATAACCGTCTGGAAGTTATGCTCTTGTTTCACAACGGATACCTGGCGGTTACGCGTGGGATAAGGGATTATCATATCTCATTTGGAGATTTTCCTAAGTGTGACAACCTCGTCCTTGAGTTCCTCAGTTGGGCGTGCTTTGTTTCACACGCGGGGGCTGCCTCGTCTAACGGGTGAATTTGCTCAAGACGAGGATGTCGACACTCTGGACGAGTGCATCACTCTGATGGTGCGTACCTCGTCTTGAGCTCTTCTTCCCTGGACGAGGCACTTGTAGGTAAGTTTCTGAGGGTGTTTATGGTAGTAGGTGGGCTATGGACGACCTTTATGGACGACTTGGAGATAGGCTATATTATTCCCCTATCACCATTTATCTTGGACATGAATTGTTAAAAATTAGGCCTAAGAATTCATAATTTATGCTAATTTCATTGATACTTTTTCTTTACTCTTTTCACATTTATGAATGTTTCTCATACATGTCTATAATTTTAAACATATGTTTTTAACTCTACTATAACCATATTATCTTGGTATGTATTTTGCTATTTGATATTTAAAAATTTTCACTCATTTAGAATGTCTCAACCATTCATCTTTCAATTCATTACATATAGTTAAGGTCTCGATTGTTTATTTAAAACTCATAACAAACAATTAAACCGATATTGTTTTACTTTTATTATTTTTTAACCCCAAAAAAATGATTTAAAAAATGGTTCGGATTGCAGATTGGGCCTCGTTAATTCACAAAAATGGGTCGAATTTCGGGTTAACCTGTTTTTGCTTTGCCTTAAAAAAAAAATTCAGATCCATATTTTTGGGGTCGAATTAGCAAATTCTGACCCGTTGGATTAATTAACATTTTCAAATAACCCACCAGCCGTTTGGGGCTTTGCCCATTCCAAAAGCTCCATATGGTGCCCTCTGGCCCCTCTCTCCATATTCACTGCTTTCGAACCATATATAAATAAATTAAATAAAAACAAAAAAAAAAACCCTAAAAAAACCCTTTTGATCGGTAAAAAGCATAGCAGTGACTGTGAGTGAAGAATTTTAGAAGAAGAAGAAGAAGAGGAGGGGTTTTGGGGTTTGTTATAGGCATTTCATTCTGGTGAGTTTGCGTTTCCTCTCTTTATATTTATTTATTTATTCGCTTCTATTGTTTCTATCCTCTGTTTGGTTGCCAAGAAAACCCACTAACATAAAATGTGAATTCTTTTTTGTTTCATTTCTTGAAACTATGAATAACCCACCTCTCAGATAAGCCAAAGTCGCTGTATTTGTTTGGCGCAGCCCATAATGTTGATGATTCTGAGGTTTTGTTCTTTGGATTTTCGTTTTTAATCCAACACCACTTAACATGTTCTTGCCCACTTTGATATTCACAATATTTTGTTTGATTTCTCAATGAATATTTTATTATTATTAAGTTGGTAAGTCATTCATATATGAACATTCTCCTTAGACTACTTTCTTGTTCCATATTTTCTGTCCTGATCTTTGTTTCATGTGATTTTAAGTTTTGTTGGAGAGCATTTACCAAAAGGAAATGCTTGTTTTGAGAAACATATAGTAATTAGAAATGGGAACCACTAGTGAATTCTATTTCAGATTTAGGGTGTTAGTGGTGTCTAGTGTTTTTTTTTTCCCCCCAACACTGCCTCTCTGGAACCTACTACATAAGTCTTTTTTTTTTTTTTTTCTTTTTTTCTTTTTTGGTTGTGCCCTTAGAGAATGAAATAACAGAACTTTTTCTTCAAGAAATACAGGGAAAATAAGTTTCACACATGGGACTGCCTGAATGAAATCACCGTGACTGCATGACAATTATAAATGGAACAATGTTTAACTCTTCACCTTAAAATTAAGATACCAAAAATTTATATCTTAGATCTTTTTTGAGTGTTCAAGGGCATTTGGGGGTTTCGCTACTTCATCTTTGACAGAATTTTTGGATCCCTGTAATTTTAGATCTTAGCTTTTCTTTTTTCTTTTTTGATGAATAATTTTTCTTTCACCTCTACTGTATACTTACCTTATTCTAGGGTTTGCTTATTCTTTCTTTTGATAAAACTTCTATAACTCATCGAAAAATCAATTTCCAAAAAATGATTGCTTGGTAATGATCGTATTCTTTGTTTACTAATCTGGTTTTTTTAATTTTTTTAATTTATTTTTATAATTTGTTTATCCTTCTTTTCTGTGAAGTTTTGTAACGCAACATATTGATATGGGGAACCGTGGATTTATATAGAAACTGAAAATGATGATGGATGCATGACTAATTCCTTCGTCTTGCTTCTTCTTCCTTCATTTTTTCTTCCCTCTCTCTCAGTTCTGTTTATCTATTTGCGCGCGTGTGTGTGTCTTTGGGTGATTGACCTCTTGTGGATATGATTTATTGTCATATCAGAGAATTGGAATGATTATGGGCTTTATTGTTATTTTGGGATGACAACAGTTGGGAAAAAGTTGTGTTGATTTGTTGAGACCTAAACCATGTCTATTGATCCTAGTGCACCGATGAATTTTGTGGATGAGGATGCTTCTTCGGGCTCCGGAGATGATGCAAACATGTTAGATGGACACAAGCGTCAGTCTGGGATGCCATCTAGTTCAGGCCGTAGGAAGAGAAGTCGCAAGGCTACTGGTGATGCTATAGTGGATGCCATGCTAGAAATAGCCGCTGCTTCAAAAATGAGGGCAACTGCAATTATGAAGAATGAGGACCGGTTTTCTATAAGCAAATGCATAAAAGTATTAGACGAGATGCAAGGTGTTGATCAAAGGATTTACTTTTTTGCTTTGGATTTATTTGAGAACCCCAATGCCAGAGAAACTTTCATATCTCTTAAGAGTGAGAGACGGTTGCCATGGTTGCAGGGAAAATTTTCTGCTTCCTCTGGTTGAATGAATTGGACTACCTTGTTGGTTTTGTTCTTTTTGGTTTCAAAGTTATGCTTTGTACAATCATGAAGAATCTTAAGTAACTCTTATGTTTGTAATTAGTTCAACTTTGTGGTTCATGGCTTTGTCACTTTAGTTTGATGATTTAAATGATCTTTACAGATTTAGTTTCTACTTTGTCTTTGTTGATTAACTATGGCTGTAAGACATGATTGAACTGCTATTAATATTATGAACAATTGATTGTTTATATTCATTAGTGATTGTCTTGTATTGCAAATACTGTATTTTTATTTTATTATACAGATAATTCACTTGCTGGCATGGATGACTATGACTTGGATTTGGATGAGATGGAATTAGTTGCAGCAGCTGCTGGCTACTATTATTATAATAGCATAACTAAGCAGCCTCGTAATTTATCACCTCATGGAAGTAGTTTCATGACTGAAGTGCTTAATGGTCATGATGATGGATGTCGGGAAATGTTTCGGATGGATAAACATGTATTTCACAAGTTATGTGACATTCTTCGACAAAGAGGCATGTTACGTGACACAGCTGGGGTTATGATAGAGGAGCAGCTGGCAATTTTCTTGAACATCATAGGTCATAATGAACGTAACAGAGTAATCCAAGAGCGGTTTCAACACTCAGGAGAAACCATTAGTCGGCATTTCAATAACGTGTTAAGGGCAATCAAGTCACTGTCACGTGAATTTTTACGAACACCTCCTCTCAACACTCCTTCAGAAATCCTTGGAAACAACAGATTTTTCCCATATTTTAAGGTATATATATATATAAGCACCTGCTTTTCCGACCTTATTTCACATGCAGCATATTATGTCATTGACTCTATTTTCTTTCATCTCAGGATTGTATTGGAGTCATTGATGGTATGCAAATTCCTGCACATGTCCCAGCAAAAGATCAATCTCGATTTCGTAATAGAAAAGGTATTCTATCTCAAAATGTATTGGCAGCTTGCACATTTGACCTACAGTTCATATTCGTTTATCCTGGTTGGGAAGGCTCGGCTGCAGATTCACGAGTATTAAGGGCAGTCCTAGATGACCCAGATCAGAATTTCCCTCAAATTCCTGAAGGTTTGATCACTAGTTATTTTTAAATCATTGCTACTTGCCTGCCATATCTTATTATTTCTGGATATTACAAATGCTACCCAAAAAATCATCCTTAATTCATCTATTGATGATTTTTCTTTCAGGAAAGTATTATCTTGTGGATACTGGTTATTCAAATATGGAAGGATTTCTTGCTCCATATCAAGGGGTTCGGTACCAACTTCATGAATTTAAAGGTGCTAATCAGTTACCTAGAAATGGGAAGGAATTATTCAATCACAGGCATTCTTCTCTAAGGAATGTCATTCAGAACTCTTTTAACGTGTTGAAAACTCGATTTCCCATTCTCAAACTTGCCCCTCAATATGGTTTTCATATACAAAGGGACATAGTTATAGCTGCGTGTGTTCTACATAACTACATCCGGCGAGAGGAAAGAAATGATTGGTTATTTACTAGTGTAGAAGGGGTGATGGTGGATGAATTGCCTGGATTTGATGAACTTCCTGATATGCAGTTGTCTTCTCCAGTACAGGAACAAGTGGCTTTCTCATTACGAGAGTCAATTGCTGCGGCCATGTGGGATGACTTCATAAATAATTGGGATGAGTGGTGATTGTTAGCATTAGCGAACAATGAGTTAGTGCTGATGTAATAGAATTCTCTTGATGGAATGGAACATCTAACTTCCTAGGTAAACATCTGTTGTTTGGTTTCTCGCTCATTTTGAAGGTTCTATACGGCATATACTATTTTAAACCCATGTGCATGTCAACTTGTCAAGAAACGTGAATAGTGTTCATATCTAGTTACCATATAGCCCAAAGATGTAGGTAGAGGCGAAGCTAGGATTGTGACTAGAATAAGACGATAAATTTTTTTTCTTAATATTACATCCGTATTATGTAAAATTACTTTATATGTAAATTATCTAAAATATCATAAACACAATTCAATATACAATACATGCTTTTTTAATATACATATATATACCAGGCGAAATTATAATGTTGGTTCCTCAAGTTTACTCTATGTGCATAATTGGTCCCTTAAGTTTTAAAATTGAGTTGTATTAGTCTTTTTATTAACTGTCGTTAATAGTGTTATTTATGTGGCTAATAGAACTATCATTTGTCATTTTTTAATGATGTGGCATTTCTTTTATTAAAAAAATTATAAAATAAATTTACACATGAGACGTTGCCAACAACTTTGCCTGTGGCCACTATTCTAGTAAGTATTTCACACTTTTTTTTTGGTGCCATTTTAATTACAGCATCTAAAACAAAACTATTTCCTCAATATTAAGGATTGTTTGGTATTAGAGGTCAAATTCACATTTTTACATTTTAAATAATATTATATACATTTTCACACATTTTTTCTCTCACACGTATTTCAAAAAATTATAAAAATCCCATCTCAAATTACAAAAATTTCATTTCAAACTATTCTACCAAACACCCCCTAAGTCACTAATCCATCATTTATCCACAAAAAAAAAAGAAAAAAAAAAGAGTTTTTGATCCGCCGCTCTAACCCCACCGCCACCGCCCTTTACATGAACCCTATTCGGCCGCAAATTTGCAAGCGAAGGCAAAGAAGAAGTGGATTCAAAAGATGACGTCGTTTCCAGCATCGGCGAATCGGGCACAAAATGAACATCTTGACCCAATTTCGCATTCTTACTAGGTTGACCTGCCTCAGTTGGCAAGGAGATTGTTGATCTGTGCTTGGACCATATCAGAAAGCTTGCCAACAATTGCAGTGGCCTCCAAGGATATCTGGTTTTTAATGCTGATGGTGGAGGCACTGGTTCTAGGCTTGGCTAAAGGCAAGCCTTTTTCTAGAAAGAGAGAAAGTCCCATCGGTCGGATTTTGAGCATTTTCATAACCTCGATCACGGCAATTCCAACGCAATTGGAGAGAGGATCGAGGTTGATTTTTCTGGTGGCGTCGCCGGATATTTTCGTGATGGAGATCTTGCTGGGGTGGACGGATGAGTCGATGGAGAGGGAGATGAAGTCTCTGAGACCGTCAACGGTGCAGCTTAGGAAGTCGAAGCCAGGGCCAAGGTTGGCCACGGTGGTAGGAACGAAGGTTTTGACGGAGGCGTATATGGGTTTGGGTTCAAGTTTGGGTATGTGGGTGGGTCTGGAATTCAGAATAGACAGGTTGTAGCTGCAGGTGCAGCGTAAGGCCAAAATGGGTAATTAGCCATAGTTATTGAACAATATAGTTAGTAGTTAAGGTTTACAAACTATATTTTTTACTAGCATCTCGAGTCTTAGAGAGTCGATTTTGGGGCTATAAATCGAGTTTTTAATGCTCGATTTTTATGGTCTGATTCTGTCCGATGTGGCATTTTTCCCACGTGGCGACTACTTGAAAATCGAGTCTTAGAGACTCGATTTACAAGCCAAAAAAAATTTTCTCTAAGTCCATCAATCCCAGAGAAAAACCCACCGCCAAAAAAAAAAAAAAAAAAAGCCCACCTGGGTTGCGACCTGGCAGGTAGGGTCGCGACTTGGCAGCGCGACCCAGGTCGCGCGCCCTGGGTGCAGCGCGACCTGGTCGCGCTGCCAGGTCGCGCGCCCAGGCAGCGCGACCAGGCAGGGTCGCGACCTGGCAGCACGACCCCGGTCGCGACCCAGGTGGGTTTTTTTTTTTTTTGTGGTTGGTTTTGCTCTGGGAAGGGATGGAGGTAGAGGAAAAGTTTTTTGGCTTGTAAATCGACTTTCTAAGACTCGATTTCCAAGTAGTCGCCACGTGGAAAAAATGCCACATCGGACAGAATCAGACCATAAAAATCGAGCATTAAAAACTCGATTTATACCCCAAAATCGACTCTCTAAGAGTCGAGATGTTACTATTATATATACTTTCAAACCGATGCCTACTAACTATATTCTTTAGCATCTATGGCTAATTGCCCATTTTGGCCTCAGCGTAAAGAGTTGAGTTTAAGAGTGGGTGAGATAAGATTCAATGTAGGAGGAGGTTGATACCAAACAGCCATTGCTTTGTTTTGCAAGCTTTTTGCTCTGCTTTAGCTTAGCACTCACTCACACAAACATATATGTTGTTTATGGGAAAGAATAAAAGCTGAGTTTCACGTCCTGACCCAACTTCGCATTTTGTAATTTTTTAATAAAAAAAATGTAACATCGTTAAAAAAATGACAAATCATTGTTCTGTTAGCCACGTAAGCAACACCACTAATAACAGTTAATAAAATAACTAATACAACTCAATTTTAAAACTTGAGACATCAATTGCGCACATAGGGTAAACTTGAGGGACCAACATTGTAATTTCGCCTATATACAATATAGTTAAGTGGATTAATTTATAACTCAATATAGTTTTCAATTTGCCTATCAACCTAGGCTTTCAAGTTATATTACAACACATTTATTATGATGATTAATGTGGGGGGTCGGAGGAGCAAAGGGAGTTAGATCGTGGAAGATCATGTATAAGCCTGTCTGAAGAGATGAATCAGACCTGAGAAGCCCAGTTGCCAGAGGATGGAAGCAGAAATGGAAAAGTTAGCAACCTACGAGGACCTGGGAAGGGAAAAGGAAATCATGACAAGGGCAAGGGACATGGCAGGAAGTTTCTTAAAAGATATGTTGCCCACCTCCGCATTAAATGCTTCATACCAATTATATCAGCTGTGTTAATGTGGAAATCACACCTGAATAATGACTTCGCAGCTAGCAATTCCTTCTACCACCTTCAACAGAGATCTAATGGACAAGTATCCTAAGGAACGCTTAGAAGCGTACAAGTGGAAGGCTATGATACAATTTGAGAGGATATAAAAAAGAGGGAACCTCCTATAAAGAGAGGACTTTTTTTTTGGTTGAGAAACGAATTGAAAGAAAGGGAGAAAGTGAACAATGTATTACTGGTAATATCCATATATAAGAAACGAATCTTCGAACTTTCCTGAGGAGATCATATTTTCTCAATCATTACTTATACTTTGCTTCTCTATCAATCTTATCTACTCAGCTATTCACTAGGACATAATAAGAGTTGCACTTAAAGTATTTTCTCACTCTCTTTTTACTAAAACTCTATTGTTTGGGCTTGGATTGAAAGACAAGGCACCACTGTTCTTAGTGGGCTTGGGCCTTAATTTTTTAAGCACTTACAATTAAGATAAAATAATATTATTATTAGATTAACAGATGTCTAAAAATTAGACAATAATCATTGAAATGCATAAAAATAAATTGAATCAAAATTGTGGGGGTGATAAGCCCAGGAGTACATATTTATGTATCTATTGGGCCAGAGGCCCGATCCGAGGACATTAAGTAGTCTGACGACGGGAAAATATCTTCTTAAGGATCCATATTGGTAAGTAAAGGGGTGAAGTCTGACCAGGATTGTCCAAGAGGGTGGTCCGAGGAGGAATACGTCCTCGGCTGAGCAAAGTCGAGGTCGGGAGGTGTGGTCTACCACCTAGAAGCAACTTTCCAGGAGATCATGTAGGTAAGGATATACATGCTAAAAGTACAGGACAAGGAAAGGCTGTAAAATATTTAAAGGGAAAGCTGCAATCACCGCATTGAATGCTTTGCAGCTAACTCTCTGGCCGCATTAATGAGGAGGCGATGCCTGTGCATCAGTGTGCAGCCTTATAGCTACTCCCAAAAGTTTCAAGGAGGTGCTAATGGGACAAGTATCCATACTAACAATCTGGTTCATAAATGGAGGATAGAGAGAGGGAGAAAAGATGGTATACAAGGCGGAGGAAACCTTCAGAAAAGAGGATTGGAGAAAAAAGGAAAGGAAGCACAGTAGACCAAAGAACAATATTTGTAATCTATCTTCAAGTGATATATACAGAAGAATTAGCCTCTTCGGATTGAGTCTGAGGATGATTTTCCTTACATAAGTTTGTATCATCTTTACTTCTTGGTCATCTTGGCCCATGACAATTGATAGACAAACTCATTAGAACATAGATTTCAAACCCACTCTCTACAAATTCATTGTATTAGGCTTTTTGAGCATATCCCCTTCCTATTTTGGGCTTAGGTGCAAAACGTGGCCTTACAAAAATAATTATAATATATTTTGTCAAATTAATAATAATTTATTCTATTTATATGTTATATAATATATTTATCAATTAAAAAAAAAGAATAAAGGAAGACAAGCCATACACCACGGTGGTTCTAGAACTATAAATTATTTCACAATTTTTTACCACAACTCTAACATAAAAGATTGTGAGTGGTTGTTTATTACTTACATACAAACCTACTATTTTATCTCCACTACTCACACTCTGCTACATCTAATGGCGAAAATTTTGTGAAATAAGTTAGGGTAATATATTTTTTCCACACCACACCTGGGAGTAAACTAAAGTGATATCACGTTTTGCTTTTAACATGTATGTTTTTTAAACCATACATGTGGTCGTTACATAATAACTTTATTGTATTGGAATTGGAGCAAGTAGTATAGAAGTCTTGGAGTCTATAAACTGTAATGCACTACTAGTCTAAGTATTAATTACTTGAAGTAAAGAATGGAAGGAAAAGGAAAATGGGACAGAGAGAGACAAAGGAGAAAACTAAGAGAATATGGACTACAAATTAACTGGTGGCAATGGCACCAGTGGCATAATTTTTTGAAGATGAAGAAAAAAAAAGTGTGTGAAACACAGCCTCCTTCAACTGTCAATAACAAAGTAAGCCAAAGAGATTATTTATTTATTTTATAAATGAGAAAGTGGTATTGTGGGCGCAACGCGCCTTTGGAGGGGGGAGTATGCCTCAACCAAGTGGACCGGGGCAGAGAAAAGAAATGGAATTGCCATCTAATTTAAGTTTAGGAACCATATATATAGAGCCCTTATGTGGAAGGACTGATCTTACTACTAGAGTATGGGTTCAGAGTTTAGATATGGGGATGAGAAGGTGTTAGACACCCAACCCTACTCGACCCATGGGTCGGCTTTCACTCATTGTGTGTAACATCTTAATCTTAATAAAGGCATGTTCAATATTGCATCCTAAACTCACACATACACACGCACTAACATACACCTAAGCATACAACATGGCATATTCATCCCTAGTCCTGTCATACATCTATCATGACATCTCATCACATATTTCGTCCAAGGCAACAAACAAATAAACATAAATCACAAAGGCAGCAACATGATGTTAAGATCAAGCAATCAAGTTATCATATCCAAGGCCAGCCTAAATTACATATCCAATGTATACCATATCCATCATATCCACAAATAAATGCATGTTCATATGAATGTATGACTTACCTCACTCCAACACAGCACCTATGCATCAATGTGAGGACATATGAATGCGTTTTTATGGTAAAATAAAGCAAACATAAAAAGGGAAACCCTAATCAAACATATCAAAGGCATACAAAGGGATAAACAGAGAAACAGAGAATATACATGTGAAAATAAGCTAGAACAGAGACATATTAGACAAATAAAAATAAAGAAACAGAAGCAAAAAGTTGCAGATTAGGGTTTCTGGGCTTGAGTACGTGTACGCATACATAGGGCCTGTGTATGCAACCTAGCTGTATGCGTACGCATGCTTTGAGTATGCGTATGCATACATGCCTAAACCCTAACCCAGAAACAGAAAACAGTGCAGAACTTAAAAACTATAAATCTAACAACCTAACATGCTTTAAAATAGAAAACTACTAAACCCTATGCTACCTAAACATATTAAAACATAAACAAGACAAGAAAAATGGATAGAAAGTAGAATTAAAACAAAGAAAAGAAAAGAAAGGGTTAGAACTCAATACCTCAAACACAAAGCTTTTCAAGCTTGATTTTGACCATTCCCCTCAGTCAATCTATTCACAACCAAACAAAATTGATTAGTAAACTTCAAAACTCAAAAATCAAGGCCAGAAAAAGGTCTCAATCAAAAGGAAATTGACTTAAGGATGTTTTGTGAAAAAACTTCCTATTTTATTCATTACTTCTAGTGAATCTTAAGTTTTCCCTTAGGATTTTTTATGTGTTTTGAAAAAGTATCATGTATGGCTTTTTATATTGAGAAAATAGGAGTTTGGAATGTCCCCTTGATGGTGTGGGATTCATTCCAGCTCTCAGCTTTAATGTAGAAAACTTGTCTTTCATAGTTTTTAGAACACTAGCATGAGTACACATGCTCGTGTATGCGTAGACATGCATAAAGCTTGCGTACACAAGCCTGGAGTATGCATACTCATGCCTTAGAGTTTCTGTGACCTTTATTTTCCAAAAATTGTTTTATTTATTTCATCAAAGAGTTATATTTTCCATAAAAACCTTCCTTAAGTCAATTTAAGTCTGATCGGACTCTCAACTAACCTTGGGCTTTAGAATTTTATCATCATTAGGGAACGAGGGCTCGAGTCGTAAGGGGTACAAAATGCTGTGTCTACGTTTTTTTTTAATCTATTTTTCTTTCATGAGAAAATTGTTAAACCAAAGGAGTTGCTCTAAAAAAAACAGAGTATGTGGCGCGAGGGGTGGGGGAGGGGGGGGGGGTAGAAGGGTACATTCTTTGAAAAATCTTTGGGATATTTCATGTATGAGTGTATATATTTCAATTTTAAAAAAAAAAAATTTTGGGGGTTAGGGGGGGGGGGGTGCATGGCCCCCCTCGACCCCAATGTGGCCCCGCCACTGGATGTAGATGAACTAAAAATGCAAATAAAGTAAAATCATAAGTTTTTTTTGGGGGAAAATCATATAAAAAATATTCAAGTAAATCTTGTTTCGTATTAGGTCTTAGGTTATGCTAGGGATGGCAAAACTTTCCTGCCTAACTTTACTTGTCTTGTATCTGTTGGAGTTTCCCATACCTAATAAGTGAGGAGATGAGGACACTTTTTGTTTGCCTTATCCCGCCTATCCTGTCTCTCTTAGCATTGTAATGACTACCTCTCTTTTCTTTTTATCTCTGCCTCATTAATGTTGAAGTCACTTGATTAGAGATTGCAGAATACCTCCAACCTACTTTGAACCTAACTTGTCATACTCTTGTCTTGCACAAGTTTTACCTCCCAAAAGAGAGGATGGGAAAAGGACTAGCACCTTTGATCCAACCTTGTCCCACCTTACCCCATTGCCATCCCTGAGTGAGGTTGTCAATTTTGTCAATTAAAGTTCCAAACTTAGCCTTATCCATTTCTGTTATTTATCAACATTATTTTGGATGGTAATTGACTAAAAGAAAGAAGTAATCATTAATAAAATTTTGTGTTTCACCAACTAATCAATTTCAATTTTCTAGCAATCACTTTTTCACGCTAAGCAAACACTCCATCTAAATAGAATTCTCTCTCTATCTTCTATGTCCAGTGGTAGTCAAATTGATATAAGAACAAGCCTTAAATGAAATGTAGAATTTAATCAATAGTTTCTTGGTTATATCTACTTTGTTTTTGTTCAAAATAATGGACATGGTCAAACTCCTTACGCTAAAATGATTTCAAAAATTTGAGACTTTTATCGATAAAATCAAAATTTTGGGACGTAATCTAAATCATGGTACAAATTCTAACCCCTTCTTATTTTATTTTATTTGTTTTCAATTCTGATTTTTAAGGTATTACACGATTTATCTGTGCCAAACATACTGATTCCTCCAATCTTGATGCAACTTCTTTTTTTAAAATTTTTTAAGATGGTTAAAAATTGCTATTCACTAATTTGTTGTTCTGATAGCTTGAACCCAATATCACCCGTAAACCCACTTAGTACCATGATTACATAAATTTGAGACTTTTTATTGATAAAATTGAAATTTTGGGACGTATTTTTAAGCATGGGATAAATTCTAACCCCTTAGTCTTTTATTATTATTTTTAAGGTATTGCACTATTTATTTGTGCCGAATATATTGGTTCCTCTAATCTTGATGCAACCTTTTTTCTTTTTTTTTTTAAATGGTTAAAATTATTATTCAATAATATGTTGTTTTGATAGCTCGAACCCAAGATCACCCCTAAACGGTTTAGGCTAAACCCCACCTAGTATCTTGGGATGTATCAACTCGGCTAAAAAAGTGCAATGGTGGTAATCTTGATGCAACCTAGGGACTAAATCAAACTATATCGGTTCAAGACGGGATTCACGATTTCTTTTTTATACTAGCATATGAACCCAAGTGAGAGACGAGGAAGCTGATAAGAATCTTTTGTCTTCTTCAAAAGACCCAGTACTCACACCAAAAAAAAAAAAAATCAAATCAAATCAAATTATCTTTGTATCACATCTTAATTACTAACATATATGTACATAATTTATTGACCAAAACATACCATTAGAACCTAGATATAGTTATTTAGATATTGCATTTTAATTTTTCCAATTGAATTCAACTAGTTGATTGTGTTTGTCAATACAATATATATATATATATATATATATATATATATATATTCTGAAAATTTGATCACATGATTCATTAATTAATACAATCATAGGATTAAATTTAATTGTCATAAAGGAAGATAATATCAGTTAGTATTGTGTTTATATATATATATATATATATAAAGAAATTGAATCTCAACTTTACCCTTCTTAGTAATCTTTTTCTATAAGCCAATAAAATTCATTAATAGTGGAAAGCTTGCAAATAGGGATTAACGAAAGCTGAAGTTCTATCACTCCTATCTCTTCACAATAATAGATGACATAGAATATCACCCGATGAAACTACTGCACACCCTTGGTGCAATGATTACTCCACAAGTATAAGTGCTTTTGGGGTGTAGGGGCAAGGACTGTGGTTCAAGTCTCTAGGAGGGAGTTTCACACATATATATATTTATATTAAGTTATAGTAGAAATTCTATTTTGTAAAAAAAAAAAAAAAAAAAAAAATCACCCGTTGGAGTATAGATTCACACATGCAACAAACTTGGTGGACCATTGTTAACAAGGAGGTGCCATAACACGTAAATAAATATGGATGTATTGTATATGGTTAGCAAAAAAGGATGTATTGTATAGTCACAAAAAAAAAAAAAAAAAGTCATTATTATTCTTTTGTATTTAAGTATTCATGGTAAAGGACACCAATGGTCTTTTGAATAGAAATTTAGAAGAACTCTTTTTTTTTTTTTTTTATTGCATCTCTTCTCTCTATAATGAGATGACACTCAATTGTGTCATATCAACGAATAAAAATAGTAGCCTTTTTAGCAATTCTCTTTCAAATTTTCTCGTGTTTGAAAATGCTCTTAAAGAAATGTAAATTGAGCTAGAGCTCTTGGGTGTTTATTTGACATCAATTTCATTTTATTTTTGGTAATTTACATACGTATTTGGTGGTTCTTGAATCTAGGATCTCACCCACCACCTAATACTTGGAAGGGGAGGAGGTAACTTGTCAAGTTATAGCTCAATGGTCACTTTCTTAATTAGAATATACATGTATACCAGTCTAGTACCCCTTTGTTGCTGGAACAACCGAATAAGAATTTGACCTGAGCTTGATGAACCCAGAAGGGGCAGAAAACAAATCAAAATAGAGAAGTGGTAAGGGCGAGTTGGGAGAAGCGAGTTGGGAGAATGAAAGAAAGGGCAAGCGATGATTAGTGCAGGAGCTAGATTATCCAACTTAATCAGGTCAGCTGGAATTAGAGTGTATGCCATTTTTGTAATTTAATTACGTTGAAAAGTGAAAGATCATACTCCGTATGCAGAAGTTGAAATAAACGATAACAGTATATTTGCTTCTAAAGAAAGAAAAACAATAACAGTATATTTATAACTTAAAACCTGTGTCATTACAAATCAAGTCTTGTTTCATACATCAGATCATGATTAAATTGTCCCTAAATACATTTTTAAGAAAACCTTATAAAGACTTGCTAATTCATAGATAGAAAATGAACCCGAGCAAGTGTGTATTCTTTTCCTGCAATCCAAACACCCGTCTGTGACCACTGCACATCTTCCCAGTCAAGATTCTCCTCCAATACCTATTTAGGCAAAACAAGGTCCAATTAAAAACAGAAAAAAAATCATAATAAAAATAAAAAATTAACATACATGATACAGCAGAAGATATATGTGGATGAAGTAACATACAGAAGCAAAAAGTAGAGACAGATGTAAGGACCCAGCACACAAGGAGACAATGGAATGACAACAACTATTCATCCGTCGAAAATCAATCATTCTTTTAACCACGTTTAGTTGATGTTGATTTTGCAGAGGATAAAAAGGGGGGAAAGAGAATAAAGAAGTGACAGTAGTTTTCTACTGTTTGGTTGGGTAGAAAATAGAGAAGAAAAAAAACAAATGGTGTGGCTGGATGTTTTCCACACGGGCCCCATCTTTCGTCTGCCCAAATTGGTGAGAGGAGGAAAATGAGGAGAGATAACATAATGAAAGTTGGTCCTTATCTCTGATCCCACTATGACGCCCACGAGTTCCAACGCACCACACCAAGACCAACTTCACTCAATTCTTCAACAACCACAACTAAACCCAACTACTATATACACACAGCAAAACAATGAAATTCAAAACGTTACACCCAAAATAAAAAAACAAAACCCACATAACAAAACATAAAAACTCTTATGCAAACATCTCAAATCCTTAAAATGCATGTTGATCTATCTAGCTGCATGCATTTGATGAGTTTTTGGATGATAATCATACGTTTCCTATTGGAGTATTTCTTAAATATTTAGTGTGTTTTATTTGTAGAAATACTAAATTTCACATAAATGGGATTGAGAATCTGGCCTAGTTCCATATCATCAGTGCCGCCAACAATCCCATAAACCTCCGCAAATCCCTCACTCAACAACACCACCAATCCAGCAAACCTTTGCAAATCCTCACTCTCGTCAGCACCACCATGAATCCTGCAAGCCTCTGCAAATCCCTTGCTCTAGGCACCACCACCATCCCTTCCCTCTGTCTTCTAATTGTACATCTTTGTTTTGAAAGAAAATTTCTCATTCATTCAAAATAAGATTTTTTTCTCTTTTCATTGGTAAGTTATGCACCCCAAGGGACTTGAGCCCACAACCTTACTCTCCATTTCATTATCAAGTGAAGAGGAACTGTCATCTGAGCTAGAGCCCATTGACCATCTAAAAATAAGCTAAAACAAGAATTCGAGCATTGTGATATACATATAGTAAAAATACGTTTTGTCCTTAGTTTGGGGTTGCGGTCATTTAGGCTGAGGATCTGGATTTTGAACCCTGTGAAGAGAGAGAGAGAGAGAGAGAGAGGGAGTGAGAGAGGTTTGTAATTAGGTACAAGTTCAATTCTACACCTGACTTTTAATATTACTCTTCAAATAATAACTTATTTTTGGAGTAAATTTTTGTTTCAGAGTTCAGAACGTGGTTTCTGTAGCTGATTGCGAAGAAGATTGGGTTAATTTCACTTGAAAGCAAGAATTAGAGAGAGGTGGTGTTGGATTTTCAATCTTAGAGATTTCAAATTTAAAAGATTTTGATTTCTTCTCTTTTTTGTGTGATTTTACAATCCAAGATAATAAAACATTTGTTTGTGTTCAATTTGTGTATAGCAGATGTACAGATTACATTTCCGAGAGATTTGAGCAGCTTTTTAGAAGGAATCTGAAACCATTTCTAAGAAAAACAAAATTAAGAGCAATTTTTGGAAAGAGAGATTAGATTCTTACTTTGGTTGCTCAAAAATGGAAGAAAATACAACGTAATAAACACATCTCATTTGTTCCATTTCTGTTCATTTGATTGCTAAGGGAACTGATAAGGATAGGAAACTATAAGGGCATGTTTGGTAGACTGTAATAGGCACTGTAATGTAATAGTTATTCCTATGGTTTAGTTATTCTTTAGTTTGGTTATGTTTTTATTACAAGGACTAGTCATTCCTTATGAATAGCTATTCTTCAAAATGAGGAATAACTATTCCTCTTTAAAAGGTTATATTAGTCATTCCTTAGTAAGTGCAATAATTTCAAAACTTAATATATTTTCAAATAAACAAACTTTCCATATACATCTAATAATTATAAAAATAAAAAATCATAAAAAATAACACATATCCCTCTTAAATTTAAAAATAACAATTTTTAAGAAGATATAATTATATGAGTAAGATATTTCTTAAAATAAATGTTAAAGTTCATTCTAATGTTATAACTCACAACCAAAATAATGAATAGGTTTAGTTATTACATTACAACACACTTTATTACTAGTAATAAGAATTACAATTCCTATTGTAATCTCCATTCAATGTACCAAACATACCCTAAGTTTTGAATATAGAAGTATTTTTTTTAATAATAATAATTGTTATTTTTAGCTGGGTTTGATGGTTTGGGTATGGGTTTCAAATCAAGAAGAGGATTTGGGGGAGGCTTGGCTATGTTTTTGCACTTTTCTCCTTAGTGGTTTCTATGGTGGTTTGTAAGGGTAAAAAAACTCTTAACCTGTAATAAGTTGAGAGTTTGGGTTCCAATTTCATGCTGGGTAAACATGTTTTAAGAATGGGTAATGATAAAGCGAAGTTAATGGAAAACTTTTAACAAATATGGATGGAATGGGCACATTAGGTGTGCTCTTGAAGTTGATAGGGTAAATTGACACTCGAAGAGCATAAGGAACCACTAAGAGGGACCAAACATATTTTGGACTGTATATTTCATTTATTATATAGTAAGGGTAAAATAATAAATTGTTATTTCTTTCCTCAAAATTTTTCTTTGGAACCAAAAAATGAACATCATATCTATTTTCTAACCCCACTTTTCCCTCTTCTACCAAACATTCAAGATGGAAATTTGGTACCTTCTCCATCCTTCCACTTTTTTATCCTTCCATTTTTCTTCCTATCAAACAGACACTAAATTGTATGTGTATGCATACATAAATTTAAGATACATTTGGTGAAACTTTAAGCTATGTGTCACCACTCAATATTATTTTATTGGATGTGAATCTTAACAAATCCACCATTGGACACAAAATTTGCTATGCATGTTAAGAATATAGAGAACATGTAATCCAATGATGGAATTTTTGAAATATTTAATCGAATAAAAAGTCATTAAGCGGTGTAATATTACTTATTAGAGTTATACCAGGTGTATATATAAGAGAGAGAGAGAGAGAGAGAGAGAGAGAGAGAGAGAGGGAAATCAAAATAGAAAATTGGAGATGAGGGTTACCTCCACATGTTCAAGCGGAAGTGGGATCCCAACAGACCGCATGACTTTCTGAGGAAGGGGCTTCTTACAGCGAGACCATCGAAATACATCAATGACCATGTTATCACAATCATTTTTTTCACCATTTGCGGGATGTGGGTGATGATTCTGGGACTTCTCTGTCTCCATGTCATGCACCTGAGATGCCGGTATAGCTTTGGCCATTTTCTCTCCAGTAAAACAGAGCTCGTACCTTCAGATAATATTCAAATATAAGAAAAAACATAAGAAAGAAACCTAGAAGTCACCACATGGACTTCAACCTCCAGTACCTTAAAATTCCAGAAATTATGTGCCTGCAATACCATAAAGAGTATCTAGGCAATCAACAGAATTAATAACCCTTTTCTACCATTTGAATTTTGACATCAGGCAAATATAGAATTTTGAAAGCATCTTCCAGCCAATTTTATAAAGCAACGAGAACAAATGCAGAAAATAAGATGCCAATGTTTCCTAGACTTTGCAAAACAAATGACACTACCCGATTTTGGAGGGGTGAAATATTCCCCTTCTCTTAACATGTTAATGTTTCCTAGACTTTGCATTTTAAACTTGAGAAAGAGGATCAGATGGGAGAAACCAAGCTAGAAATTGGCCCCCCCAAAAAAAAAAAAAAACCTTCAGGTTCCTTATTCATTGAAGTCATCCACCACACCCCCCCCCCCCCAGGGGGAAGGTATATACCATAATATAATAGCCATAAACCATGAGGTCTCTGAAAACATGAAATCCAATATATAGATAATCAAGCTGCATAAGAACTTAACAAAGAGAATACCTGCATGAATGTGTTTCTAAATACAAAACTTCTCCCTTCTTCAATCTTGCAGATGTATAAAGGGGTTTTTTCAGACCCTTGTCAGCAACAATGCTTATACTGTACTTAATCCTGAAGAAATTCACAATATAGAGACTGTGAGTTGAGCATTAAAGGCTTACAAAACAAACAACAAAAGAAGCTGCAGCAAGAACAATAGAAGCTACTAAATGAAGATCATTGCATTAACAAAAAATCATAGCTAATAAGCTACAGTTAGTAACCTCAAAGCAGATAAACCATAATCACCAACAATGTATATAAAGCAATGCACACTATATGAATGTCAACAAGCACCCATTGAGAAAAGTTAAAATTTTTATTTATAGCTAAAAAATTATATGTTCTAATTCCGCTCAGATCAAAAAAATGACAGCTTGATTGAAGATCCACAATTATCATTTTGAAATGAGCCAGCCTACTATGAAGCCTCTTTCCAGATTGAATAAAGGAAACAGATTTCACAAAAGACCCAAAGAATTCATTAATAAATAAGTATCAATATGGAGGGTGGGATATGGTTTATAAACATATAAAGATGGTCACATAAATATACTTTGACCAGACAGTCACCCACATTTTCTTTGATGGAAATAGATTCTCTACAAAAAATAAAAGGTTACTACTCCAAATATGTCACACACACACAAACACAAACACAAACACGCAAAAGCACAAGCACACAAACTAAATTTTAGAATAGATACTTTCAACTGGATATAAATGCTTTTTTTTTTTGATAGGTAACAACAAACTTTATTGATAACAAAAGTACAATGAATTTACGATAGTAAACTCACTTCACTGAAAATAATACAAACCATTCAAAAAGAGAGACTAACAGAATTAAGGAATTCAAACAAAGAATGACAATGCGTAAACCCCCAAATACGGGACCACTCAAACAAAGTCCTAAGTAGCAAAGACTTCACAGAGTCTACAAGTCTCTCAGTTTCTTCAAAAGTTCGGGCATTGCGTTCCTTCCAAATTAACCACATAAGACATGCTGGAACCATATTCCACACATCTGAGCTATGACTCCCCAACCAATTCCACCATGCAGAGATAAGAGAAACAACATTGTTCGGCATCACCCACTGAACCCCAAACAAACAAAGGACAACACCCCACAAGGTACGAGCAAACTTACAATGGATCAATAAGTGATCCACAGTTTCCTCTTCACATCGACAAAGGCAGCACCAATTAACAAGAGGTAAATTCTTCTTAACGAGGTTGTCTATAGTAAGAATCCCACCCCTAGCAGCTGTCCATAAGAAGAAAGCCACTCTTTTAGGTACCTTAACACACCAAATGCTCTTCCAAGGAAAAGACACCAACGGGGCTGCTAGCAAAGAGAAATAAAAGAAGCGCACATCAAAAACACCACTACGATTCAATTGCCATATCATGGTATCATCACCCCCTCTAGGTAACTAGGATGATATATGTGCAAAAAAATCATAAAAGATCCGTGTCTCCCAATCTTGAAAAGCACGACGGAAGCGTAAATTCCAAATTCTACCATCCCCATCTGGTGCAAACTCAATAAAATCAGAAATCATAGCTGCCTTATCCACAGCAATAGCAAACATTGCCGGATATAAATCTTTCAAGGCAGTAGGGCTACTCCAAGGATCATACCAAAATTTGATACGAAAACCCTCACCCGCCGCATACAACACATGACCAAAGAAGCTCTTAGCCCCCTTCCTAATGTTCTTCCACATACCACATCCATGCGTCCCTCTAACAACTCTAGTAAACCATCCCCCACTAGCCTCCCCATATTTGGAAGCTATAACCTGCCTCCATAAACATGAGACCTCATTCCCAAATTGCCATAGCCACTTCCCAAGCAAAGCTTGGTTAAACAGCCTAATTTTCCGGATCCCCAAGCCACCTACCTCCACTGGCCACACAACTTTCTCCCAAGCAACAAGAGAGAATTTAAAAACATCATTAGATCTCCCCCAAAGGAAATTCCTCTGAATCCTCTCTAATTTGTCCGCCACATGTTGTGGAATAGTGAACAAAGATAAAAAATAAGTAGGGAGACTTGATAAGGTACTCTTCAATAAAGTAAGTCTACCCCCTTTTGACAAATATAACTGCTTCCAACCTGCAAGCTTCTTTTCCATCCGTTCAATGATCGGGTTCCATATTGAGGAATCCTTATAGTGTGCCCCCAAAGGTATACCCAAATAAGACATGGGTAAACAGCCTACCTTACAACATAAAATACGAGCCAAGGCATCCAAATTCCCAACCTCACTAACCGGCACAATCTCACTCTTACCAACATTTACTTTCAATCCTGTGATAGCTTCAAAGAAAATTAGGACCATACGAATATGTAATAATTGTCCCTCAGATGCATCACAAAAGAGAATATTATCATCAGCAAACAAAAGGTGAGAGCTATGCAAACCTCCACTTGCATTGGGATTTGCTTGGAATCCACTGAGGAAGCCTCCATCTTCTGTCCTTTTCAACATCCTACTCAGCACCTCCATTACCAATAAGAATAGGAGTGGAGATAAAGGATCCCCTTGGCAAAGACCACAAGAGCTGCCAAAGAAACCAACTGGAGACCCATTAATAAGCACTAAGAAACGGACAATAGAAATACACATCTTCATCCATCTCCCCCACTTCTCCCCAAAACCCATCCTCTCCATAAGGTAAAATAAGGCACTCCAACTGACATGATCATAAGCCTTCTCAATATCCAATTTAATAATCACACCTGGAATACCACTCTTCAATCTACTGTCCAAGCATTCATTTGCGATAAGAACAGAATCAAGAATCTGTCTTCCCCCAACAAAAGAATTCTGGGAGTTGGAAATAAGTTTGTCCAAAACACAACGTAGTCTATGTGCCAAGACCTTTGAAAGTAGCTTGTACAAACTACCCACAAGGCTTATAGGGCGAAAATCTCTAATATTGACAGCACTAAGCTTCTTGGGTATCAAACACAAAAAGGTGGCATTGAGAGATTTTTCAAAGATAGATTCTTTGTGGAAGTCTGCAAAAAAAGCCAAGATCTCCTTCTCAAGAACACACCAGCATTTTTGAAAGAAAGCCATAGTAAAGCCGTCTGGACCAGGAGCCTTATCACCCTTAGCCTCCCGTGGGGCTGCAATGATCCTTCGTCTCAAGCTCCCTTTCTAAAGAAAGTCTTTATCGGTTTCATCCAGATTTGCAAACTCTAGACCATCAATAGTGGGCCTCCAAGATTCGGTCTCCTGGTACAAAGACTTATAAAAATCCACCACTTGATCTTTAATTGCAGACTCATCCTCATACAACATGCCCTCAACCTCCACAGCTCTCATAGTATTTGTACGTCTATGAGAATTAGCAAGTCTATGAAAAAACCTAGTATTATTATCCCCTTCTTTTAAGTACAAAGCCTTCAATTTCTGCCTCCAAGAAATCTCCTCCAAAGAAGCTAAATACTCAATATCAGCCTTTATCTCAACTCTTCTTGCACTATTTGCTGGTGATAGAGAGTGCATCCCTTCCCTCAGGTCTAAGTCCAAAAGCTAAGACAACAAGCATTTTTTCCTAAAAGACACATCCCCAAAAACATGTTTATTCCAATGCTTCAAATCTCCCTTAAGAGCCTTCAATTTACAAGCCAACACATAACTAGGAGACCCCACAAAATGGTATCCATTCCACCAACCTCGCACAAGGTCCACAAACCCCTCCACCTTAAGCCACATATTCTCAAATTTGAAAGAAGACTTTCCCCTCGACATTCCACCTGCCTCCACCAGAAGAGGACAATGGTCCGAAATCACTCGAGGAAGAGGCCTTTGAGTCACATCCAAAAAGTGATCCTCCCACTCAGCAGATACCAACACTCTATCAATTCTAGACATAGAAGGGTTCTCTGAGTCAGGGAACCATGTATACCCACCCCCCACCAAAGGTATATCAAACAAAAAATTCCTCTCAATAAAGTCTGAGAATTTGAACATGGTTGGACTAAAAGAAGTGCACCCAAGACGCTCTGCTGGATATCTGATGATATTAAAATCACCAAAAACACACCAAGCTGCACTCCACCTCCCTCTCACACTATCAAGTTCAGTCCACAAAGCATCCCGAAGACCATCAGCATTCGGACCATACACCCCTGTACATATCCAAGCAAAACCGTCTGCCACTCCCTTTAACAAAATAGAAACAGAAAAGCACCCAACAAGACAATCCATTTTTTGATATGCCCTCTTATCCCAAGCCAAAATAACTCCCCCTGCTGTATGAATGGCATCCAAAGCTACCCAATCAACAAAAGGGGTACTCCAAAGACTTTTCACAACAACAGAATTAATAGAATCCAATTTAGTTTCTTGGAAACACACTACATCACACTTCCACTCCTTGAGTAAATTCTTCACCGTATCCCTCTTTTGAGGATTGTTTAATCCTCTCACATTCCAAGATAAAATTTTCAAATTCATGGACAACTAACTGAACCCACCCCACAGGAATTCTCAATCCCTCTGGTTTGTTGACCAGCTTGCCCTCATAGCTAAAGGAAGAAACTAAATTCCTCAATTCCCTCGTACCTTTTTTAGTTGAAGAGGTATTGCGACGAAGACTACCTGCCGTAGCTTGATTTTCCCACACTTTCTCAAGCTTTTGAAAGAAGGTAATACACTACTGCTCACATGAATCAATAGGAAATCCCACAATTACTAAAGCTTTTAATCTTCCTCTTCACCCACACAGAAGGTTCCAAATCCTCCCCCACAAGAAAATCATCCAGTGCATCCTCTGATACTATTTCCAAGCCCCCGTGAGGATCCCACTTAGCCAGAGGTACACAATCCAAAGCATCCCTACCCTCTTCATCCTTACCTGACCTCGTGGGGTTAACCCAGTCCAACAACAAAAGTTCATCTTCCTTAGAGTCAAAACCCAGCTCAAAAAGAGAAGAGAATCAATTTTTACCCAGCAGCTTGTGGTGGTGGATCATATTGGCAAGTTCAAAAACCAATAGAGGCAGGGAAACAGTGGGCTCAACTTTGACTGACTGCCCATCGGAGTTTAGAACAGCCCCGGAGTTTGGGGAGTCCTCCGCTGGACTATCGACACCCATCGAAGTGTCACCCAAACAACCCACCTCAGCCCCGCTTGATTTAGAGCCCACCGAGAGACCACCGACAGCCCCAACCGCATCACCGTACCCATCAGACCTTGGAATGACTCCACCCATCTCGCCGAAACCTGGAAACACCATCAAAAGCTTCTCGACTGAGCCGTGGGGGTCCGATCCTTCACTATACTGTGGTCCCACTGAGAAATCGCAAGTCAGAACCTCATCCACACACCCATCGGCCCTTGACAGGTCCCCACCCAGCTCGCCGGTGCTCGGTGGCAGCTCCGGAGCCTTCTCAGCTAAGGCATGTGACCCCGATCCTTCACCCACCTCCCATGGACTTCTTTCAATAAGCCTTTCCAGATTGTTAATAAACTCATCTTGGGCTTTAGTTGGTCTGGCCCGCTGATCTAGATCAGGTATTATTGGGCCCAACTTAGCTACTATTGGTTTGACCAAAGTACTCCAGCGAACCTTACGTTGTGTATTCCCATCAAAAGCAGCAGTAATTTTTAAGGAGAAGTGGGCCTAGGTCCATTTGGCAGAAGAGCCACGTAAGGGTCTCTTATTTATGGGAAGCTTATTTGAATTTTGAAGAGAATCAAATCCCCCAAAACTCTCCTTCTGCTTTAAATTTCCAGGAATATTTGGAACCTGTTCCAGACATAACTCCCTTCTTGATTTCACATCACCATTAATATTTTTCCAAACTTGATTCCTTCAATTTCCGGTGGATTGTTCTAGCCCACCACCGCCAGCAACCACCTCCTTCCCCGGTCTAGAAGCTGATTTTCCCAAAAAGAATTCACGTACCTTTATTTCAAAAAAAGCCCAACCGCCCTTATTCCTCCCCTCCGGGACACACAAACAACCACGTCTTGCCCCATTATGATACTCAGAGATTTCCACAAAAAGACCACTCTTGTTTGACCTACTAGAAAACTCTAAGATTTTATACTGCTCATGAAACCGTTTGAAAAAGTGTTTCTTGCTAAAATCCCACCAGCGCAGCTCTACCAAACAAGCAATGGTCCAATCCAACCCCGATCAACCAACCCGGATAGAGCCATAATGCCTACCCCTTTTTTCAGTAATGGCATAAGCATCCATACGTCCCCCATCAAAGCCAAGAGAAATGATTTTGAATCAATACGAAAAGAAAAAGAGTGTTTCACCTCCGGTACCCCTGGTTTGGCTAAAAAAGGCTTGGGAAGAGGTTTTGGCAGGTGCTGTATAGGCTTGGGATTTAAGGGTGCTGAGGTCTGGGTTTGGGTATAATGAGGAATGTATTGACTGAACTGAATTGGCCAATAGAAGGATTGTGTGAGAGGGCAAGGATATGGGGGAAGGATTTGTTGCGGAGTATGGAGAAAATTTTGGGAGGCAAGGGGTAGACATGGATACGTCGCTGGTGGAGCCTGGGTTGGTATGGAAGAAGAGAGGGATGGTAGTGGTTGTGGTGGGGGGAGGAGGTAAGGTGGAGGGTGGTAGCTGGCGGAGGGAGGGGGAAGGGGGTGAGCCATAATTCCGTAAATTATATTTTAAATGGAAACACATATCAAAAGAAAGGGGTGCAATGACTACGAAACAAGTTTAACAGCAACAAAATTAGAACTAGACTTGCCAAGAATAAGATCTCAAAGTATTAACTTAGTGTCATGCTCAAAAAGAGAGAGAGAGAGAGAGAGAGAGTATACCAGGGCTCATTGCAAAGGTTGTACTGTATTGTAACTTCTCGTACAAATCTCTGTTGCCGCAATGCATTCTGAAGAATGAAAGCATGACAATAATCAGTAAAATTCATATCCAATAATTTTCCTAATAATCAGTAGAATTCATATCCAATAATTTTGTATTTTGAATTGAACAAATTGCATCCCAAGGAGTAGCACAATCAACTTGGGACCACACTTCATATCGCAGAGGTCACTAGTTCGAATTTCCCCTTCCCTCTCCTTGAACCAAAACTTATCCCAACAAAATGAACAAATTGCAGTTATGCAAAGGTAAGATTTCTACTGTTTGGTGATGCTTCCATGCCTTATTGCTTCTCTTTTTACCTAACAGACAGCACAATAAAACCCTAGAGAGTTCTAGAAATCATTTGAATAATAGAGCAGACAATTACTAATCAATGTGAAAAGTTTCTAAACAGTAGACCATCTTCTGACCCTTCTTGCCTCATTAAATTGTATTGAGGATCTAAGAGCTACCTGACTTCTTTCTTTGCTGGCCATTCTAGGCTTCATGGATCTCCCTGAGTAGTACGTGTGAGAAGTGACTAATCACTTTCTGAGTAAGTTTCAATCCTGGTTAATGCCTTTGAGACAAATGATTTCCAATATGGAAAGACCCATTTTTGACTGGGAGGTTTCAAACAACTGTAACAAGAGTGCACATATAAACCCCCAGATGAAGCACCTTAAAAAAAGTATGGAAATTTTGACTTCCATTTTCGGCTTATGCTCTTCATTATATTACATTTCTTCATCTAGTTTACATTTAAATCTTCCTAAGAAGTGATCAGCCACAGATATACAGCAAATATTATATACCACTTAACTTTTTATAAGTGAGTTTTTAGCCCTAAGGAGAGGTGGAATGGGAGATGAACTAATGACCTCTGCTTCATGAAAATTCCATTGAAAACTTAAAAATAGAAAGACTAAGATTTTTCAGTGTCCACCATTGAATATGGATTACACTTCTTTCACACCATGCCCTTTCCACAATCCACAGCTCATACCACCATAATTAAAAACTGCATTCGGCATGCAAAAATAATGTACTTATAAAAAATGCAATAATAATATTCACCACTACCCAAGAATACATATATAATTAAGAAAATTCATCCAAGCTTAGTGTATTCAAAGAAACAAATATGTTTTAAGCCTTCTAAGACAGTCCATGCAAATCATTTTTCGCAAGTGTCACTTATACAAAAAGAAAAAAACTATCCTAGTGCACTGCAAGCTTGGAGATATGAGAAACCCCAGACCCAAATATAAACTTATTTACAACTTAATACTTCCGGTCTACACTAGCTTGATCTGCAGTCAAATGCTCAACGACTGAGCTATGGACCCACTGTTAAACCTTTCGCTTTACACTAGCATAAAAGAAGATATGTAGAAAATAAAATAAAATCCTGATAATGTAGGCAGCCATGTAAAAGAAATTCTAACATGCAGAAAAATCAACTAAGAACATAAGTCCAAAAAGTTAGTTGAAGAGAAGCTGTCGGGTAATACCGAAGCTGCGGCCCTAGTAGTCATTGTCCGCTCAACAGCCACTGGAGCAAGGGTAGGCTCCACTGTTGATGTATGTGTAAGACAAGGCTCAAGATCAATCGTTCCTCCTCCTTTCTGAAATCAAAAGAAAAAAAAAAATGTAAGATAAAACATCAAGATTTCCAGGCCAACAATATTGCAACAATTTCCTAAATTGCCGATCTGTGTGTTTAGATTACTGATTAAAAATAGAGATATCATTTACAGAGTCAAATAAAACTAACATTAAAACAAAAATTTATACAGTCATCATTGAAATTAAATCAAGAAGCATTACAGGGATTCCATAATTACTCCGGAGGGCAACAACGGAAAAAACAGAATCTAACTAGATTTTTTACAACCTTCACAATGCAGCAACGCTCAACACGGTAACTACAACCAATTGCCGCACCCCAAGCACGTGAACGAACATTGTTTCTCAAAGTGGAAATGTAACCTAATAAAAAAGTTAGCAGTGCAGTGTTAGAATTACACAAACAAAACATAGCAGAATTGATGAAAAGATAAACATAAAAATTGCAATGGCGGGAATAAGGTATAACCTAGATTTAATTAATGCTCCATTCATTTCGCTGTAAAATGTTTTTAGTAAAATATTTTACACATTTTACAGTGTTTTGTTGTAAAATGGTTGGTCAACTGTAAAATATTTTCAGTCAATGGTAAAACCCAATGCAAAAAAAACATGTAAAATGCTTGTGCTCAAAATGAACGTAAAACATTTTACATATTTCAGCTCTCTCACCCTCTTGGCTCTCTCACCCATATTTCAGCTCCTGCATATCCCTCTCAGCTCTCTCACCCCATCTCCACTGATGCCACCCACCATCATTAGCACTACCAACCTTCATCATCGCCTCTTCCTTGCACAAACCCTTCTCCTATCCCTTCACTTATCTCTTGCAGAGTCCCTTGGGATCCGACTGGCGAGCAGCTGTCTTGGGTTTTTGGTGGCTGCTTCAATCTCGCCAATCTAGCTGCTGCTGGGTTTGCTGGGTTGTTAGATTTTCAGATCATCTGGGTTTTTGGGTTTCCGATCAGGGTTTGTGGGTTTTTTTTTGGCTTTCTGGTCTGGATTTTTGGGTGGTTGGTGGTGGTTTTACATCTAAATATATTTTACAGTGATGGAAACGGAGTGTAAATATAATAAAAACAACTGAATTTTAGGAACCTGCTTACAATTACAGATTAAGAATCTAATTTTTATATATAATTAAAACTGAAGCCTCAAGCCAGGAGGGCCAAAGGTTACCAAGTGTCACAACCTTAACGTAGGAACAGGACCTGCTTGATCAAAGGGTTAGAAGATTTCCAATCTATATTGCAATTCTCCCACATTTGAGGAGAGGAGTGTAATTGAAATAGCCAAGACTTAGGTACAATACTTAGGTGTTGTTCTTTGACTCATAAGATTCTGTCACGCGGATTTTTTCTCATGAGATGAAAGTGTATTTTTTCTCATGGTTAAATCTTAAGAGGGGCTAAGAAACAGCACCTAAATTTTGTCCAATTGACAGTTATAACTGGAAACTCCATTAATGTGTGATATTGGAAACCTCTCTTTCATCCTCCTGTTTTTTCTTTCTTTCATTCTTCCTCTCTACTCAAGTCTGCACTATCTGCAACCACTTCGACCTATAACCAGACCTGGAGAAATAAGCTTCCAAAATAGTTCTTTTCTTGCCAGGCCCAGATTTGATCAGAATCCCATAAAAATTCTCTTACAGCCTTGAAATCCCTAAAACCCTAACATTTTCCTGACCTGAATAACCAATTAAACCTTCAGGTATAGATTTAAATCACTAGAGTGTCAAACACTATCTGCATCTCACTCGTATTGTCAAACTCCCATGTATTACAGGACTACAGTGTTTCAAACATTCATTTGTGCAGAAAATCAAGGTAGAATTGAATATAGACTTACAATCTTGTGGAGGTAGCACTCGGATAGTAGCACGCAACTCTTGGATAGCAGGTGGAGGAGGAGAAGCGGTAGGGCGGCAATAACCAGTATGCATCAGAACTGGAATACAAGAACTTCAAAATTAGTTTCCGCATTCACCATTTTCAATGATGAACAGTACCAACTCTATGACTATTCATAATATCACGTACCAGCAACAAGATCTGAGTCATCAGTGTATATATCTGTCCCCCATAGCTGGCCACCTCTGACCTGCACATAATGGTTTAAATAACTAAAAATGAATATGCAGCATGGCTAACAGAAGCGTATATTGAAGTTGCAACCCCAAACTCTGATACTGGCAATAATGGGAAGAGAGCAAAGAAAGATATTGATCCACAAGGAGCAAAAAAAGTCATTCTCTCACCGCAATTAATTAATTGCATAAAAGAAGAGCAAAAATTCCCTTGTTTTGATGGGTTGCACGACTCATGCACCCATCAAAACAATAATACTCTTACCGGCTCTTAGTTGCCACAGTAAAAACTTTGGCCAGCCCGATCTTCCATAGAGCTGTGATGCAGGAATCGGAAAGACATTTTTATTTTAATCTAGATTTATTTAACTTTGGAGTCAATTGTATTTTTACTGGTCAATTGGATTTTATTTTTAGGTCTTAATAATATTTGTTTGTGAGGCAGACTAAGGGAAAGGCAGAATTGGGATGTGAAAATAGGGAGGTAAAGTTAGTAAGGACTTTTGTTCACCAGCTAGAGTCTCATACTCCTCTAAATGAGGAAGGGGATTGAGTGAGGTGAAGCTTGAAGAAGAATGGAGATTTTGACATTCGCTCTTTTTATAGTACTTTGAGGGGATCCTTTTTTGCCTGTTTCTCTTGGAATAGCATTGGGGTGTGAAGGCTCCACGTTAGGTTTCCTTCTTTTTTGGATGACATGGAGGAAGATTCTCACAAATTATCATTTGAGGAAAAGAGGTTTCACAATAGTGGATTGGTGTTGCATGTGCCTGTGTAGTGGGGAGGATGTTGACCATCTATTGATTCATTATGAGGCTGCTTCCCAGTTATGGAGTTTTGCTTTTAAATCTTTTGAAGTCTCTTGGGTCTTACCTAAGAGGATGTTTGATCTGTTGGTTGGGTGGAGAAATTGCTTGGGGAAGCATTCATCAAATATTTGGAACTTGGTACTGTAGTGCGTGGTGTGGATCATTTGGAGGGAGTGTAATAATCATATATTTGAGGATTTGGAGAGTTCAAAGGACCAGCTCCTAGCATTGTTTGCAGGCACTTTGTTTCATTGGTCTCGGCGTCTCGCACTTGGGGGCTCATTTCTAGTGATTTCATTCCAATGTTTAGACTCTCTTTTCTCTTGCACATAATTTCTTTTTCTGTTGCTTGTACATATATTTTTTTTGGCTATTTCATCCTTTTTGCATGAAGTAGTCCTTTTTTCAATCAAATTATTATTACTTATCAAAAAACATTTTTTTTTAATAATTACTAGAGTCAAGGGTAGTTTTGTAATTCAATAATTAACTTTCCTAGGTAAACTGGAATTAGGGTATAGTCCTAGTAGGCTATATAACTGTGCTATTGTACTACTATGGAGACAAGTTTGATTAATTAAAAAACTTCTCTTTCAATTTTTACAATGGTCAAGTGCTTAGTTTGACCAACCCTAAATGTTGACTCCTAGGATTTCTATATTTATTTTTTGTTATTCAATTTTTCTTGTGTCCCTTTTGCTTTTGTCATTCATCAATTTGGTTTTAGAGTTTATTGTTCTACATCATTTTTTTTTTTTTTTGATAAGTAATGGCTTCATTGAAAAAAGAATAGAAAATACAGAGGGAAAAAAAAAGCACATAGGCTGTGTGCTAGAAGCGGAAAAAAAACTAAGTAACAACGAAAGTACAAAAATCAAGCATATCAAGTAAACAAATAAAAGTAAAAACACCCGTAGCATTTGCCCAATCAAACAAAGTCTGAAAAAAGAGAAGCTTCAACTCATGAATCAATCTTTCATTCCCGTCAAAAGTACATAAATTCCTTCCTCCAAACGACCCACATAAGACAATGAGGGATCATTCTCCAAAGCACCTTAGATCTGAGTCTGTTGAACTTTTTGACCAACATGCCAAAAGTACCACGACACTACGCAGCATGACCCAATGAACCCCAAATAGTGAACACACCATATTTCACAACTCTTGAGATACTGGACAGCGTAGGAGTAAATGGTCAGTAGTCTCCCCATTCCTCTACATCATAAGGTACCAATATATGCAATGGTGAAGACAAACTTAATCTTCAAAACCATCAAACCCACAACAGACCACTAAGAACACATCAAACCATCAAACCCACTACATAAAGTGTACTGCACCAACATATTTTGGTTATAATTTTGTTTAGATTTAATGCCCAAGGGCCCGGGCTCCATGCAGCAGATTAATGGTTCTGCCTCACCCCTTCGTAGGTGCAAGATGGGTTTGTCAATGTCACCCTTTTCCAGACAGGATTGTCCCCATTGCGTCAAAGTGAAGGATTCTTCTGTTTCTAGCCAACTTAACAAGTGTACACAAACTCTTTGTCCAACACAAATTTTAAGAGAGATTCTCCTCGAGGGCAGAGCCACAGATGATACATTATAACTACTTGTGCAGTTGATACATTTTTCTTTTCTTTTCTTTTTTTTTTTCCTTTTTTTTTTTTGTTTTAGGAAAAAGCAATAAACAAAAGGAAGAATAGCCAAGGAGTCCTTCAAACAATACAATATGCCAAAGAAAAGAGGAATAGGTCATAAGGAGGATCATATTATGCCTTAAGTAATATTTTTTTATTAGTAAGTCATACATGCACCCGGCGTATCTTGAACCCACAGTCTCACCCTCCAGCTTACCTTTTTTTAAAATAATTTTATAGTTGGGGGTGGAGGGATTTGAACAATGGACACCTCACTTGGAAACACCAGGACCCATTTGAGCAACAAGACTCTTGGCCACCCTCCACCTTACTTGAACAATGGAAGGTGCCATTTGAACTAGAGCTCATATGCATAATGTTTCAAGTAGAATCATCTCCTAATTGAACCCTTCCATTCAGAAAAGGATGTGTGCAACTCCAGTTGAAGATCAGTGCAACCACAGAAGAACCCAATACCAAGTTCTATACGTCCTTTAATTTGTGGATATAAAATTCCATTAGTCTCCACAAGCTACTAAAACTTAGAAGAATTCCAGAACACTCATACCATAATCTCTCTGCATTTTAAAGACTCCTGTCATACAAAATTCGTGTTCTTTACAAAACCAAAACAAAAGGCAATGATACTTGAAAATAGGTAGACACAGAGTTATGGCACAACCATAGCGTGGTTAGAGGAAAATATCCTCTTTGGAAGCCTAAGATTAAGGGAAAGTGCAAGAATAGGAACTTAGTGTACTTAATTAGGTTCTTAGTATTTTATTTTATGTTTTATTTAGTTTGTATAGAGGTCTTCGGTTTTATTTTACACTCTTTGCTGGCTTTGGTTTACAGCCACCCCCAAACATACAAATATTTTGAAGGCACAGAATAGACTAACTGATTAGCTACGTAGCTCAGGATACTACAAGTATTCTATCAACAGTTTTAGCAATTTAGTTTTGAGTGAGTTGCTTTCTCCCTACTCTTCTACAAGTTTATGATTATCAAGATCTCCTCATGATAGACGGAATGATGATCTAGACTTTTTTTGGATAATGTAGGGAACCTTTCTAATGATGAGCCCTTTGGACTCGCCTCTAACCAATAAAACCTACAGGCAATTGACCCCACCTGCCAGAATCTGTTGCCAGTATCCAAAGGCATTCACCCATTACATTCTAAAATAAAGCCCATAAGATTCCCAGAAGTATAAAATTGTAACCAGTAAAGAGTTTGTGAAACAAATTGAAAATGACCTTATGCAAGTTACAAAAAGCTATTAATCAATTTCATGTACGCATGAAGCATTTGACCTTACTTGGCGATTCGTAGCAGTAACATGCTCAGCTGGAATCCGGATTTCAAGAGTAGGACCGTTCAAAGAGCTCTCTCCATTTTTTTCAGCCTGTGATGCTTTGTACTCCTTCCACAACTTTATCAGTTCTTGCATGCATTCGCCAACTTTATAAACAACAGAAGATACTTCAACTTTACCTGAAACACTCCCAGATTTTAGAATATAATAGACATGCAAAGGAATCCTATCTAATACCTACATTGGTCAAAAACAACCAACTTCCAATATATATAATAATGGCTCATAATGTGTTATGACAAATGAAAAAAAAAACCCTTCAAATATGTATCAGCAGAGGAATCTTGTCTTCAAAGACTTGATCCTGCTGGTGCTTCACTAATGATACAACTTACTAACCAGTGATAAGTCGTGTGAGAAAAAAAGAAAATTTAAAGAAAAAAAGGCAAGATCATTGATGAGTAGTAGGTCTGTTATGAGAGCAATCAAAGATGAAATTCTACTGTATTTGAAAGAAATATGGAGACTACCAGTGAGACAAGGATCACCACCAACAGAAAGAAGTTAAGGAATTCATTAACTACATCAAAATATAACATTGAACCTGAAGCTACAAAAGAGAGGAGCATGGGAGTGTCCTGTATGTTTGTGTCTGTGTTTAATTTAAGAGAATTTTCTAAATGGCACCAGTATTCAAAGGTCTCGACTGTTCAGAACTTTTTTTATTTTTTTATATAAGTAATGAAAAATATATTTTAAAAGAAAACATACCAAGCACACTGGGGGTGTACTCAGGGAAAAGTGCAATTAATTCAAATTACAATGCTCAAATATATCAAAAAGAGTAATACATTGAGGGCAATGAAAAGCAATACTCCAATCTAACAAAGTACAAAAGAAAAAGCTTTAATTCAAATATAGTCCGCTCACGTCCCTCAAAACTTCTAGAATTCTGTTCTAGCCAAAGACACCACATAATGCAATGTGGCACAGCCTTCCAAAAAGCTATGTTTATATGTCCGCAAAAAGAACCCTTCCAAGCTGCGAACATATCAATAACTCTCTTCAGCATAATCCACTGAGGTCCAAATAAAAAAAACACCATTGTCCACAGCTCAAAAGCTATAGGGCATTGAAGAAGAAAATGATATACAGACTCCCCACAATTTTTGCACATGCAGCACCAATCCAAGATAATATTACATCTCTTTAGGAGATTGTCAGTAGATAAGATCTTCCCTAGTAGAGCAGCAGTCCAAGAAAAGAAGGTAAAATCCATTTATTATGCCCAAAAAAACAAATTTTCCATTGTGTCTGTCCCCCATTTGTTCATGTCTGCCTTATCCACGAAATGTGGGCAGAATTTCAAAAATTATTTCTCCCTTGTGGAAGACATTTTTAGTAAAATTTTCATAGACTTAGTGAGTTTTGAACCCATGACCTCACTCTTCAATATTCTTATGAGAGAAGTAAGTGCCGTTTGAACTAGAGCTTATTGGTCTCCCTTGCGGAAGACTGAAGACTATAAATAGGAATTTGTTCTTCTTTAGTTTGAGTGGCTTCAAAGATCTTCTCCAAAGTACATTCTCTCATTGCTTAATATTTCCAAATTCTAGTTAAGATATTTACATATCCTAGTTCTAAAAATGGTTTAATTCAGCTAGTAAGGAAAGAAAAGGTATAATTTAAATATTGGAAGAATTATGTATGCTTAGAAAAAAAGAAATTTGGGCCATGTTTGGTTTAGAGAGTATTCAATTTTCATATCTCAACACTCAAACTCATTACCCAATTCTCATATTTCTAACTCAAAATATTACCATACTCTACTTGCAGTCTGCTTGGATGGAAATTCTCAGTAGTATTTCAATTCAAAAACTCAACCTTTAAGTAAAGTTGTGGGACCTACGAAAATTATTGCTCAGCAAAATGCACAGAACGGCTACTGTGAGTACCCACGTAGTCTCTCTCTCTCTCTCCACTTCAGAACCCATTCACATCTTCATCTCTTTAAACAAAACCTAACATAAATTTGGCTTTCCTCTATCTCTCCGTTTTCTCAAAGCTGTTGTATGGCTACATGGATGAAGTTTCTTTATATGATAATGGGTTTTATAAAAAACAGACCTAACAGAAATTCAACAACAAAAAGGTGAAAAGAAAAGTTAGAAATTATAGAAAGAATCAGATCAGGCTTTAGGGAGTTAGATATTTAGAAATTATAGAAATTTCCAAGAAATTTTCGCCCGATCCACTACGGAAGTGCTTACACAGTTGGGTTTACCGTGAGATGCGAGACCCAGAGATGCAAGACCCACTGCAAACTTCACAACACACACAGACATGGAAGAGGAGAGACCGAAACTTCAGAGTTTGCAAGAGACCCAGATCGGTTCTTCAGTTATCAGAGTTGTTCTTCACTGCTAAGGATGCAAGAAGGAAAGATATTTCTTCAATTTTTGGGAAGGGATGAAGCTCCAAACTAAAAGAAATGAGTTAAGGAAAGTGAAGGAAAAACACAAGTCTGGTGTGTGCATAGAGATTGAGCTGTTGGAGTGCATGTGGAACACTTTGATGTTGGCAATACATACATGTAGGACCCAAGTAAATGAACCAAAATTGCGAAATTGCCATCATAACTCAGTTTTGAGAATCCAGAAACACCAAAAACTTGTTCTCATTTTCCATAACTCTAACTCAATTTTTTGAGTGAGTTATGGAAATTGAGAATGGAAATCAAACCAAACAGCTGCAACTGGTGTGGGTCTCACGAAAAGTGAGTGATGAGTTATGAAAATTGAGTGATGAGTGATGAAAACAGGGCAAACCAAACAGGGCCTTACTTTTTGGCTGAACTTTCAGGTTTCAATAACAATGAATTTGATAAGATTTTTCCTCTATCACTCCACAAACCACCTCCCAAGACCCCCTCCCCAAACAAAAACTGAAGGCAACAACATAGTTGATAACTCAGGATAAGCTTTACTGGAGCCGAATTTTTAGGTTTACTGGATAGCATCTACCAAAGTGTCAACAGCTGCAATTAGAACTCAGATAGTGCTTTGCATGCACACCCATTCACAAGGATGTGCATTCCCTAGCTTTGCAATATCATCACTAGGACAATTGTAATAATAGTAAATTATATTCCAAAAAGATAACAGATTTGTATCAAACAATAGATATCAAGACTAGCACACAGAAGAAAAGCTGGCTTAGTATCATATGTATCCTAATTCTCAGATAAAATTAAATGCTAAAGCCCAAAGTAAAAACTAAAAGTACAGTTACTAATGCAAATAAAATTATCACAACATGCAAGGTAATATTGGAGCTGCACAAATAAGAGTAACTTCAGTAGAAATTTGAATTCATTCACCAGCACACAAATTCTGTTACTAGAGTGAGTGAAAAGAAGTTCCATTCGATAAGACAGAACAAAGCAGCTTACCTTGAGACCTGAAAAACATAACAAGGCAAACAAAATCAAAATGTGTTTAACCACCATGGGGAAAAAAAACAATATTAAGATTTCCATTAAACAATAATAAGTATCCATCAAAGAGAGTATACATGTAACATCATCTGCAAATAAATTAGGAAAATGAAGAGAAGCATTGTATTCACATCATTGATTTATATGGTTGAAGGGTTGACTTGACAAACAAGGTTTATTAACAAATTTAGATGCAGTATTAATGTAATATTCACATGATTTATAAAATACATAATGCCCACTTTTCTGACGTTAAAATGTTGATTGACAAATGTGGTTTATTAACAAATTTAGGTCCAATATTACAGTTTGTGTATGCATGAATGGATATGTAGAGCTCATTTTCACATACAATTTTTAGGAATACAATAGAAATTCTTTTAAGATAAATAAGCTTGCAAGTAAGACAGCAACCAAGGAAAATAGTATGACACACCCTTCATTGTCTGGACCACGAGACCTAAAGCGGTGCTCACGGTTTGCCACTTGAGGGCTGCCTCTTGACCGCTGCATCCTCTTACGTTGTTGAACTCCATAATTATAGACTTCCCTTTCCCTTTCAGTTGCCCCTTCCCCTTCTGCACATCCATCATCCGATTCTTTGTCATCACACCTACGCTTTTCAGTTCTATCTCCTTCAATATCATTGCTTTCTTTCATCCTCTCTCTTGCTTCCCTATCAACATTTTTCCAGCTATCAAAATCTTTCTGCTTCTTCTGGTCTGATGCCGGATTTTCCTGCTCAGGCATTCTTAAAGATCCATCCCCTAATTCCTTCTCATTCTGAGAACTCTCCTTGTCTACTCCATTCCATGAGTCTCTCCTGGTATGATCCTTCTCTCTCTCCCTTAGCCTTTCCCTGTCTTTTGAAAAATCCTTCCTCTCCCACCTCTCTGCATCCCTTTCCTCCTTTGTTGATTCTTTGTACTCACTGCTGCTATTAGCAACTTGCATACCACCCCTACGATCACTTCTATCCTTATCTCTTTCTCCCCAATCCCTATGCTTCACATCTTTCCTCTTTCTATCCTTATCTTTCAATTTCTCTTCACCCTTTGAATCAACTTTGTTTTCCCCAACAGCCTCATGAGCTTCCACATAATCCCTCTCTTCAGTTGCTGATCCTTCCTTTCCAGCCTCAATGGTGCCTTCTGAATTACCACGTGGACCAGTCCAAAAATTTAAATTAACTCCACTTGGGGCATCAGGATATCTTTTTCCCCTGTGGTGTTCTTTTGATTCTTTCCTATTCAAGTGACTATTTGCTGCACCATAACCATCCTTCTCCATCTTTGCATCACCTTTAGGATCATTATAACTTTCCCTATCATATCTTGTTTCCTTATTATCATCCCCTCTACTTTCAAATCTTACATCCTTTTCACTCTTTGCAATCACAGCGTCCCTCATCACCCAATCGGTCTTTAAATCTCGGTTCTCAAACTGTACATCTCTACTATCCCTGGAATCCCCCAACTCCAACCTGTTTTCAGGATGATCTACATGTGAATCATTCAAAGGAGCTTGCATCCAATACATCGAACGATGAGGAGATCTTCTATCCGCATCACGAGGTTCAGTCCGGGGAATCTTAGGCATCCGAGCATCTTGACCCATCTCATATGGGGAATGGTACTCACCTGAAACTGTAGATGACAACTTAGGGTATCCGCCCGAATCCTCATGTGGGTATTTCGAGGATGAGGAATGACCACTCTCTTCATGAGTTCTTTTAGGAACTCCACTCATAATGAATATCCAGTATAATTACACAAATCAATCTTTTATCCAACACAACAGCCAAAACTAAATCAGCTTGTCTTACTTCTCAAGTATTCGGAGCATTTGATAATTACCACCTACAAGCAAAAAAAGAAGAAAAGAAAAAGGGTCTAATAAGGACAAAACAACTTCACATTACAGTATAAATCATTCACAATTAAACAAAAAAAGCATGAATTATAAACTCTTAAAAGTTTTAATTTTTAGCTTCCGTTGTGACCAATCGACCTAAAACATTATACCACCGTACTTTTTTTTCTCAGCAACCAAACAGAGGAATAACGAATTCTCTTCAAGGATACCACTTTCTCTCCCACAAAGAAAATTATTATAAAAAAAAAAAACTCTTTACACTGGAAAACAATACAATTGCCTAATAGGATCCCTTTACTAAGGTAGGGAAGCAGATACTTTTCATTCCAACTTCCGAGCTATTTTCTCGGCTGCCAAAAAGAGCATTAAACCAATTGAAATAGTAAGAAGAAAAATAAAAGGGACATTGTTAAAAGAAAATTTTAACCTTTTACTCTCAGATCTTCAAGAAGCTCATATATAAACACACACACACACACACAAATAGAGAATGAATGAAACGGTATCGTTTTAAGGCGCTTAGAGCAGAAGGAAACCCTAGAAAAAATGAATTGAAGAAGAAAGAGCGTGGGTAAAAGAGAGAGAGAGATTAGTGACCTTGTTTCTCGATCATCGGTCTCTGTGACTCTTTCTTTTCTCTGTCTTTGCGTGTTGTGTTTGTGAGTGCGAGCGCAGGACACTAACATTCTTATCTGACCTTTTAATCCGACGCCGTTTCGGTTACAATGAGAGGGCTGGATTCGGGTATAATTGAACCGTGCTTGGTGGGCAGACCATGACCAGAAAAAGGGTCCGGTTCCCAGTTTTTACTGGACCAGTTTCGGGTCTGGTTTGAACCAGCTGATCCAATCCAATTTTTAAAACCAAGGGCCAAACTCTTTGCTTCTATTTAACTAATCTTCTATATATATATATATTTAGGATAAAACTTAAGTATAGTGCTTTAGATGCTGTTTATTAAATTCTCTTTTTAAGATTCAGCCATATGACAATTTAACTAAACATACATTTTCATTCCATGAGAAAAAAGTTACAAAGCAGAATATTAAGAAGGGAATGTAAGGAACAACACATAAGTATTGTACCTAAATCATGCTCATATATATATGAGCATGTATCAGAGCCATACAGAAAAATAATTTTGAAAAATGAAAGTGAAAGTGGGCATTGATAGATGTAAGGTCACAGTTTACACCCAAACCCAAAAGTAAGATTGGGATAAACCCAAAAGTAAGATTGGGATAAACCCAAAAAGTCCAATACAATGAATTTGTAGAGAGTGGGTTTGAAATCTAAGTTCTAGTGATTTTTAATAACAAAGATGATGAGTTAGAGTGCAACATCATACACTTGAAATAGTTTATACACCAGAAATTGCCCTCGGACTCAAGCCGAGGAGACTGGATCTTATATTTCACTTTCTCAAAAATAGATTACAGTTATTGATCTTAATGTCTACAGTGTTTTCTCTCTTCTCCCTCTGATCCCTTTTTCTTAATGTCCCCTCCTCCTTTTATATCATACTTCCTCTTCCCTCAATCCTCCACATATGGGTAAGATTACTAGTTTAAATACTTGTCCCATCTGTTGGAAAAACTGGTTTTGTATCTCATACAAAACACACAGCGAAAGCAACAAGCATGGATCTATTTCATTCATGATTGATAATATGCACTGTGCAAATTTTAGAATTTAAGAATAAGGTAGCGTACCTTGGAGTGGAGAAATTTAAAACAAAGATTAGAAGAACTTGGAAACACTTTTAATCTTCACTTCAATTCCACTTTACATCCGAGAAGTGTGGTCTCTCAATCAGTTTATAAGGGAGAATGATAGAGTGCCTTACTCTCACATATACACCATTTCACAATGAAGTCTCTCTCTTATTCTTTTTTTTTTCTTTCTCTAATAAAAAAATTCTGTATGTTTCTCCTTTTATAACTAACTGATTATTTAATTAGGCTGACCTATTGAGCCTTTCCAATTGGATTTTAGTGTATGGCTTGGAGTGGGACCAAAATGGACCAATAAGACATTAACTCCAATGGGTCTTGGGCTTTTCCGTCAACTCTTGACAAGTCTAAAGTTACCATTAATTATATTTAATATCACTATATAAATATAATTGCACTCTAGGCCTTATTAATAAATTATATCCCAAAACTTTATTATACATGCAGCCCCTTCATAAAAATATTCGTAGTACCTAGTTTGTAAATTACTACATCTTATCCTTGAGTATCGGGTTTAATCCTTTAAAGTTATTCATCATATATTTATGAAATCTAATTTCATAAATATATACTTTAGTAACTCGTTACTAAAGAAGTTAGACCTAACACTTTGAATAACCAAACTCATTAAACTTATTACAAGGGAATATTTTATATCTCCGTTAAGAGATTATGAATTTCATCTTGAGAATATATGTTCCATCAACACTAAATGTGACTGCCCAACATACTGAGGCTTTGACCGTTACTTTAGATCTCACTCCTAATATATCAAAGCAACCTACACCTCATGATCAAGTCCATTATTCTCTCAAGATTAAAAGTTTATGTAAATAGAAGTCGTGGATTTATTATTCATTTGACAGTTGTTAGGAGAATAATAAATCTCACAGTGGTCCAGTTCAATATGTCTTAACTCTTAAAACATATCAACATATCAATTAGAAGTTTCCACTTCCATGATCAAGACAAATCATCTTAGTTGATACGTTATAATCTTCACAGATGAAATGCCCAATTTTATCACCGACTACGAACTATAAATTCTGAGTTTACAAAGAACTTGTGACTTATATCTTCTGTGACTAAATCACATACAATGCATCTCATGAACTATATGATAATGTTCTAATATTCATATTACCATTATTTTAGACAATAATAAAACAACTTTATTAAACATAACATTAAGTCATACATAGTATCATACAATAGGATTTAAGGGCACACATCCTAATACCATCAGCCCATCCTTAAAGTCTTTGGAGGTAGCTGTAAGGCTGAACTCTGATACTCAAGTATCACTTCCCCATTAATGCGGCCAGAGAGGTAACTGCAGAGCATTCAATACAGTGGTAACAACTTTACCTTAAATATTTCATAGCTCTTCTTCTTATCTCGTGCATCCACCATGCCTACCCTTACTTATAGGATCTCCTAGAATATCACCTTTGAACATCGGACAACCCTTTCCTACCTCGGCTTTACCTAGCCGAGGACATACTTTTCCTCAGACCACCTTCTTGGACGATCCTGATTAGACCTCGCCTCTTTATTCATCAGCACAGCCTCTTGGGCTGATATTCCCACATCCTCGGACCATTCAGTGTCCTCGGATTAGGCCTCTAGCCCAACACATACTCCTAGGCCCATTGACCCCATAATAGCCCCTCGAGATTCTCATTTCTGCCATCTTAGGTGGAAAAGAGGATTTCGATATTTGCCACCGTTAATTTGTATTCACCACACATTTTCCCTAACAATGATGGTGTCCCTTGAACTGCCCATTGCACGTTCCTGACGCTTTGGCATGCGGAGCATTCCCTTATTAAATTCTAACAGCTTTTTGTCCCCCACGTTCGACGATGCGATGCACATCCAACGACTGAGGATTGTATAGGAACATAGGCGGGAGTTTTCCCGCTTTAGAATTCTCGCTGATATAAATACCATCAATTTAAACCAAATTTCTCACTTCAACACTTATACAACGAACCTACTAACTCTCTCAACCTACACGTGCTCTTATGATTTCTAAGAACTT
>NC_134016.1:19315889-19325889 GCF_040712315.1 Castanea sativa | reverse complement strand
TAGAACCTGTGCTCTGATACCAAATGATGCGAACCTCAATCGACACGCTTTGAGACCCAACAAAAATATTGGAATACTTGCCCAAGAAAGCTAAATTCAGATTTTTGATAGAAACTCTGACCCAACGTTTATAATCGAAACGCGAACCAAAGGTATAAGTTGACCTTGACCCAATGATTATAAAGAATCACGAACCAAAGGTATAAAGTTTGAACGCCACAAGGAAGAAGCCTTGATAAGTTCACAGTTCTTGAAGAACCAAAAGAGAGCAAAGCCTCACCTTTTCTGATTTTTATTCCATAATATTATATGAAAAACGTTTACAAACTTAAGGCCTATTTAAGGGCTCCATAAAATTTGACAGACAAGAAAATATATTCTAAAATAACTCCTAATTGATACCTTACCATATCTGGAATCAAATTTGACCTAAAAAGCATTAAATGCACCTAAAAACAAGGAAAATACTTTAAAAACGTACTAAATAATAAAACCCTAAATAAAAGCTGATTTGGTCTGAAATTAGCAAATTCAAAATAGGAAAAAATCTGTCTTAACTGATACAAAGCTGGAAAGTCAATCAGCCATTAATTCATGCCATAAATCACTCCTAATTAAGTCAGATCAGCCCTAAATAGCTTGAATTAAATTTACTACACTTTCATCTTCCTTTGGGCCAAGCTTGGAACATCCTGCGTTAGAATCAGCCCAAATCTCTTGAATCAGCCCATTAAGTGCTTCTTGGATCTTCTTAGATCTTGCTCTTGTAATAGGCCCAACAGGAACATGCAATGGATCCTTGAATGCTTGTTGATTCTCATCAGAGAGCGTTCCTATTCTTCAAGGCACCCTTGTCACACAACCCATACCTGACGGTATCCCTCTACTTCCTCTTCCATCCCAACACACTGCCAATGACGCGACCTCTTCTCAACCCATCATAAAAGAAGAGGAAGAAGTTGTTGAAGTTTCAAATTCTGAGGACGAATTTGAAGTTTTCAACCGACCCACTTCTTCGAAAAACCCAATTGGTGGTTTCGGCACCTTATCTTCAGGTCCAACAAGTCATCCACAAGGAGAAACTAACAGCCCTGACACCATGGGAATTCAACGCAAATCCAGGCAGAACCTTAGAGAACTAATGGAGTCTCAGGTGGGGAATTAAGAGCCTGAAAAGGCTGTTCAGATTAAACATCCCTAGACCAAGGACAAAAGGCCTGAGAAGTCAGCCTAAACTCCCTCCTCCCCCACCTATCCAATCCCAACGCGTTGACCTGGCTGATCATAAGAGAAAGAGGGATCAGCATAAGGGGAAAGACGTGATTGAGGGAGGGAAAAACTAATAGAAAATAACATGTTTGTATCGCATACAAAACATACGCAGTGGAAAAATAACAGTTCTACTTCATTCATAAAAGTTAACATGTACTATATAAGTTTCAGAATTTGAGAACAAGAGAGTGTACCTTGGAGCGGTGAATTTCAAAACCGAAGATTAGAAGCACTTGGGAACACTTTCAATCTTCATTCCAATTCCACTAACGCCCAAGATGTGTGGTCTCTCAATCAGTTTTCAAAGGGAGAATGTCAAAGTGTCTAACACTCACATACACCACTTTACAATAGTGTTCTTACAATTCTCTACCGAAAATTCTATATGTTTCTCCCTTTGTATCTAACTAATTGTCTAATTGGGCTGGCCTTTTGGGCCTTTCTAATTGGGCTTAAGTGTGTGGCTTGGAGTGGGACCAAAAAAGACTAATAAGACACTAGTTCCAATGGGCCTTGGGCTTTTCTGTCAACTCTTGACAAGTTCAAAATTACCATTAACTATATTTAATATCACTATATAGATATAGTTGCACTCTAGGCTTTATTTATAAATTATATCCTAAGACTTTATTGTACATGCAACTCCTTCATAAAATATTTGTAATAACACAAAGTCATGAATGTAGACTATCACTTTGTAAATTACTACATCTTATCCTTGAGTACCCGATTTAATCCTTTAAGTTATTCATCATATATTTATGAAATCCAATTCCATAAACATATACTTTAGTAACTCCTTACTAAAGTGGTTAGACCTAACTCTCTAAATAACAAACTCATTAAACTTATCTCAAGGGAATATTTTGTATCTCCGTTAAAAGACTATGAATTCCATCTTGAGAATATATGTTCCATCAACACTAAATGTGATTGTCCAACATACTGAGGTTTTGATCGTTACTCTAGATCTCACTATTGATATATCAAAGCAACCTACACCTCATGATCAAGTCCATTATTATCTTAAGATTAAGAGTTTATGCAAATAGAAGTCATGAGTTTATTATTCATTTTACAGTTGTTAGAAGAATAATAAATCTCACAGTGGTCCAGTTCAATATGTCTTAACTCTTAAAACATATCAACATACCAACTAGAAATCTCTATTTTTATGATCAAGACAAATCATCTTAGTTGATATGTTATAATCTTCACAGATGAAATGCTCAATTTCATCACCGACTATGAACTAAAATTCTGAGTTTACAAAAAACTTGTGATTTATATCTTCTGTGACTAAATCACATACGATGCATCTCATGGACTACATGAAAATGTCCCAATATTCATATTACCATTATTTTAGATAATAATAAAACAACTTTATTAAACACAACATTAAGTCATACATAATGTCATACATAATAACATACATAGCATCATACAATAAGATTTAAGGGCACACATGTAGGAGAAAACTAGTTTTGTATCTCATACAAAACACATAGCGGAAGCAACAAATAAGGATCTATTTCATTCATGATCGATGACATGCACTATGTAAATTTCAGAATTTAAGAACAAGATAGCGTACCTTGGTGTGGAGAAAATCAAAACAAAGATTAGAAGCGCTTGGGAACACTTTCAATCTTCACTCCAATCCCACTTTACGCCCAATATGTGTGGTCTCTCAATCAATTTTCAAAGGGAGAATGAAAGTGTGTCTCACACTTTCTCACACACCGTTTCTTTTTCTTTTCTAATCTCTTCTAATAAAAATTCTGTATGTTTCTCCATTTATAACTAACTGATTATCTAATTGGGCTGGCCTATTGGGTCTTTCCAATTAGGCTTTAGTGTGTGGCTTGGAGTGGGACCAAAAGGGACCAATAAGATACTAGCTCCAATGGGCCTTGGGCTTTTCCATCAACTCTTGACAAGCCCAAAGTTACCATTAATTATATTTTATACCACTATATAAATATAATTGCACTCTAGGCCTTATTAATAAATTATATCCCAAGACTTTATTATGCATACAACCCCTTCATTAAAATATTCGTAGTAATCCAAAGTCATGAATATAGACTGCCACTTTGAAGATTACTACATCTTAATCCTTGAGTACCCGGTTTAATCCTTTATGTTATTCATCATATATTTATGAAATCCAATTTCATAAATATATACTTTAGTAACTCCTTACTAAAGTGGTTGGGCCCAACACTCTGAATAACTAAATCTATTAAACTTATCTCAAGGGAATATTTTGTATCTCCATTAAGAGACTATGAATTCCATCTTGAGAATATATGTTCCATCAACAATAAATGCGGATGCCCAACATACTGAGGTTTTGACCGTAACTAATAGATCTTACTCCTGATATATCAAAGCAACCTACATCTTATGATCAGGTCCATTATTCTCTCAGGATTTAGAGTTGATGTAAATAGAAGTCGTGAGATTTATTATTCATTTGACAGTTGTTAGGAGAATAATAAATCTCACAGCGGTCCAGTTCAATATGTCTTAACTCTTAAAACATATCAACATACCAATCAGAAGTCTCCACTTCCATGATCAAGACAAATCATCTTAGTTGATATGTTATAGTCTTCGCAGATGAAACGCTCAATTTCATCACCGACTACGAACTAAACTTCTGAGTTTACAAAGAACTTGTGATTTATATCTTCTGTGACTTTTCACATAAATCACATACAATGCATCTCATGGACTATGATAATGTCTTAGTTCATTTATAGATAGTCTCATATAATTAAACAATTTAATTATTAAATACATGCCAATAAATTAGGTTTTAGGGCATAAACCCCAACAATCTCCCACTTGCCCTCAAAGACAATTTATCATATATCTGACACTTATTTCTCTTTAGAGTCATTCATAATCACTCTAAGGCAAGGCTTGGAAACAAGTTACAGCTAAATTTATTGCATAAATTATCTTTTCTGCTACTACTATTTCTCATGTACTCATATCTCTCTAATGAGAAGATATCATTTACACTTAATGTGTATCTTCACCACTTAGAGTGAACACATATCTTGAAGTTCAACTTCATAATGTGTATCTTCACTACCAAGGATGAACACATATCTTGAAGTCCAACTTCATGAATCACAATCAAACTACAAATCAGTATTTGCACATCCAGTAATGATCAAAACTTCACTTCTGTGGACAAGCATATAACACCTTATTCCCATAAGATATTTGAGTATATGCTTTACTCCCACTAAATTAAATGATCTTTGATTCAATTGATATTTGCTTACTATGCCCACCGTAAAATAGATATTTAACCTAGCATGTAGCAAAGTATAAAGACTTCCTATCTATTTGATATAAGGGACCGTCTTAATATGCTCTTCCTTTTATATGTCTTAGGACCATAATCCTATATAAAGGAACTTCAAACTTAAAAGGAAAGAATCCTTTCTTGAAGTATTATATGCTATACTTGGCTAGAATCTAATCTATTTAAGCAGTTTGAGATAGACCCAACATCCTAATTTCTGAATTATAACAAAGTTTAATTCTTAGGATGTGACCAGTCTTTCCCAAGTACTTTATATCAAACAGGACTAGACAACCAAAAACACATTGATGACAATAAATCAACATCATTCTAAATGATTAGAATGTCATCAACATACATTAAAGCTATACACACATAAGGCCTTTTAATATTTGATCAAAATCAAACAATTTGATTTCTTGATCAAAGATAATATTTTATGATTTAGATGCTTGCTTTAATCCTTAAATGGAATTTAAGGAACTTGCAATCTAAATACTACCGTTTCTTTGCTATGTACAAGTCTAGTTACATCATATAGATGTCTTCCTCAAGATTGCTACTAAAAGAAGCTTTCTTGATATCCATTGACATATTTCATCCAAATAAAATATAATGGATAAGAGAATCTAGATAAAGTCAAACTTAACTATTGGTGAAAAAATCTTTTCATGGTCGAACCATTTCGTTCTGAGTAAATATTTTCACCATTAGTCTTGACTTTGAAGGTTTGCACCTTCAAATCTATCAAGCTCAATTTTTCTTGTAGACCTATTTGAGAACAATAGGCTTAATGCCATTAGGCTCCTCTACAAGTTCTAGACTTTAAATAGAATCTAATTCTATTTACATAACCTTGATCCAGTAATCCATATTTATATCATCTATTGCCTCAACGTAGGACCGAGGATCAAATTCATATCCTTGCAGAATGACTTCAAAAGTTTATTCCAAAAGTATGAATTTATTTGATAATTGATAATCCTCCCACTACGATATTGTATTGGTGTATTAGCTATATATCTAGAATAATTCCTTGTGATGTATCTAATACAACCATCTCATTTCTAAATGTATTTCATAGTTGTCTTACAACAAATTCTGACATTTTTCTTCTAGAACGATTCTATGTATAGCTTTAAGATTATTCACATAGTCATCATCAAGAACTTTGTATTTGTACTTTACAAACATCTTATCTTCTTTATGACTACTAAAATAATCTTTTGAAATTCCTTTTGGATACCCAACATAAACGCACATTTTTCTACCTTTTGATTTCATTTTGTTAGACTTCCTTTCTAGCACAAGTGCTGGACATCCCCAAAAGTGGAAGTATCATATACTAGGTTTTTACCTAATCCACAATTTGACAAATGTCTTAGGAACAAACTTTTGAAATCAATTTTAGAAAATGTATAGTAATACATAGAGTATATCTCCAAAAGAAATAAGGAAATGGAAATACTTATCATGTACTTTACTATTTCTAAGAGTCTTATTCCTCCTTTATGTATGCACTGACTTAAAGAAGTCATTGATATTATATTCCTTTACAATAAAGGAACCCTAGATCATATTATCCTCTAAATAGAATTCATAGATTAAAAATTTAACAAATAATGGTTCTAAAAGCCCATCTTTCACCAATCTTGAATATCATTTAGATTAATAAGATCTAGACATAAGTGCCAAAAACATACAATACCAAAGGATGAAAACTTTCTCTTTAAAAAGTAAAACATGTAAATCTCCATCTAGAAAACAATCATGGACAAAACTTAGCTTTACCAAAACGGAAACACTTTCCTTTTGGTCATACTATTGAGTCTAATTTCCTTTTGGCAACTACTAGGGCAAATAGCTTGCCCAACTGTTTGGTATTTTAATTCCTCTTTTTACCACCTTTTTCCTTTTGGTCTAGGCTAAGAATTTGATTAAATCATATTGATCCTAGCCTTAGCTTTTAGGATGTCTTCCGTTGTGTAGAACTCACTCATCAATTCAGATAATATAAAAGAAATTTATTTTCAAAACAATCTGAATTGGTCAAATGATTCTAACATGGACTTATGGATCATATCCATATGAGATTAACATTTAATCTCTACATCCAAGAATTCCAATTCATTTTAAAATGAAAATATTTTCATAAAATGATATAGAATTGGAACTACTTAAGCTTTTCTTGGCACTCAATATGACTTATATTAAATATCGTCTAGTAGCACGATATTTCATACCAAACATCTCATTTAGACTTAATACAAAGTCTAAGTCTAGTACTAACTCTTGCATCTCATGCTGTAGCACATTTGAGATAAAAGCCAATGTAACATATTAGCATTTCAATGGAGATTATGATCATATCATAAGCCATCTTCCATCAATGCATCATGCATAGGAAATTATGATAATGCTGAATTGAAACATATATATGTACTTCAGCTCCTTAAGCACCATGTCCAAAATTATATCTTAGTTAATGTGATTCAATAAAAAAATAGTTAGAGAACAAAAATTTATGGCAACTTCAATTCGAGACTATGAACATAATTACAGGGACATTATATTTTGCATCCATAACCATATAGTATAAAACCTGAAAAACATACTATACTAGGTGCAACGACAACCTAATCTTGCAATTAATATTCCTCAGCATAGAGTGAATACCAACCACTATGATCAGGCAAGAATTACTCTCATTATTAATGTTATCATGGTAACTCTTATCAAACAAAATAATTTGCCGCTATTTCTTTGGCCTCTAAGTAATAATAGCAAGAACTCAGCATAGAAGATACTATCAAACTTAGTCTAGTGTACACCATTGCCTAGAATCATGTGTAGTCACATTTCATCCCCTTAAACAGGCTTATTATGTAGTGCCATGATACAAAACACCCTCCTCATGGAATGCAAAGCTCGAGGCTAAGACAAGGTGTTTGATCAAACTACTATAAACCAAGAAATTCAATCCTATAGTACCATGAAATAAATACTCTCCGCATGGAATGTTAAGCTCGAAGCAAAGACAAAGTATATATTTCATACTACTATGAACCAACAATGGAGGCCGTGAGATCCAACCCTTGTATCTCTCTCCCACTAGAAATTTTAAAACAAGTGGATTGTCCTAAAAACATTGTGATCTAATCACAAATTTAACCCTACACATCAAATGTGTTTAATTGTTTAAATTCGATGTGATGTTACTAAGTCACGTCACTTTAGTGTAACAAACATTCGCTTAATCATAAAAAAGTTTAACCTTGTAATCCGTGAAGTAAATGCCCTCCACATGGAATGCAAGACTCGAAGTCAAGACAAGGTATTTATTCACATTACAATAAACTTAACAAAAGGGTTATTTAAGCACTCCCACTCGTTATTTGGGTTTTTTCTTAAATAATTGTGATCCCATCACAACTAATAACCTTGCACTTGTTCAAGACTCTAATCTCATTAGAATCACTAACTAAAATGGAAGTCCTAAACTATTTAGGATTCCTTAAACACTAATGAATCAAAAATTAGTTATATAGAACTCTCTCCTTAATTTACTAAATAAAAGATTCTAATCTCATTAGAAACTATATAGCTTTTTAATTAGAATTTTAATCTCATTAAAACCCTCTAATTAAAATAAATTAAGGACTTTTAATCATAAAATAATTTAGGACTAAGAGTTCTATTTAACTAACATCTTTGATCTCAGTAGGTCTTTTAGTTAGATAATGATTAATAAATATCCTTAACTTTTAAGGACTATAAAATTAATCATATAGCCTTGCTTTTATTAAAGTTTTAACACTTAGTCAAAAACAAGTGAAAATTCAAAATTCAGTGCCTTTGATCGGTCGAAAGGGATTCTCGATCGATCGAGACTCGCAAAACTGATTTTTTCAGAATTTTCAAGTAACCGTTTTTGACATCTTCATTGTTCTGCCATCAAAAACACTTTTTGATTTTATCAACAAAGATTTACAGATCAAGAACCATAATAATGCTAGACACGTGAAAAAATATAATCCTAATCTCATTAGGAATAAATTTCATTAAACTAGCATTAACATATATAAATATATATAACGTAATATAAACTCATATATTACAAAACTATATTATATTATATATATATATAATACAATATATAATATATGATTATTATATTATATATATAACAATGGTACTTCCAGATGGTTGAAGTCTATATACGGATTCTATATATATATTTTTTTCATGGCCATAAAGGACAAAAATTGCATATAATAGTGAAGCAATGCATTGAATGCCAAAAGACACAATAACAAAGTCTTTATGCATGCCAAAAGACAAAGTCACGTACAAGGCAAGCAAGGCAATAACTAGTATATAAACCAAAAGCCATGCAAGAGTCAAAACATGCATTTAAAATCCAAAAGGTGCAAAAGGAATCCTTGAATAACCAATCCGTATCAACCATGGGCCATCATATTGTCTTATATGCTTGCAAGTTGATAAGATGGCCAAGCCATACTCCAAACCATTCAATGAAATTCACCAATCCGTGTTCCAAGCCATGCAGTGAATTTCACCAAGCCGTGCGTTAACAAAAAGAAACGCACATACAGTTATTGAAATTCAATAACTATTTCCTTGGCATTAATCAATGACCGCACAACCAATCTCACTTGATGATATATATATACACGCATTCCATGAATATTTTTCCATTAATGGTTATAGAATCAATGACCCATTAATGCACAAGCATAACAATATATCACATATATTTATCAATGCACACAACATTTATGGAACAATATTTTTATGCAGAAATTTGAAAAACACAAAGATAATGGTTTTTTTAAATTCTAAAATTCAATCACACGCTATACAATCATGATATGAAAACCTGGCTCTGATACCAATTGCAAGAGAAAACTGGTTTTGTATCTTATACAAAACACATAGGGAAGCAACAAATAAGGATCTATTTCATTCATGATCGATGACATGCACTATGTAAATTTCAGAATTTAAGAACAAGATAGCGTACCTTGGTGTGGAGAAAATCAAAACAAAGATTAGAAGCGCTTGGGAACACTTTCAATCTTCACTCCAATCCCACTTTACTCCCAAGATGTGTGGTCTCTCAATCAGTTTTCAAAGGGAGAATGAAAGTGTGTCTCACACTCTCTCACACACCGTTTCTTTTTCTTTTCTAATCTCTTCTAATAAAAATTCTGTATGTTTCTCCCTTTATAACTAACTGATTATCTAATTGGGCTGGCCTATTAGGCCTTTCCAATTGGGCTTTAGTGTGTGGCTTGGAGTGGGACCAAAAGGGACCAATAAGACACTAGCTCCAATGGGCCTTGGGTTTTTCCTTCAACTCTTGACAAGCCCAAAGTT
>NC_134016.1:19308389-19310889 GCF_040712315.1 Castanea sativa | reverse complement strand
CCATCCTTCTTAGGCACAAGCAGCACCGGCACCGCGCATGGACTCATACTCTCTCTCACATGTCCCTTGGTCAGCAACTCCTCAACTTGCCTTTGAAGTTCCTTTGTCTCCTCCGGATTACTCCTATAGGCTGGCCGGTTAGGAATTGTGGCACCTGGCACAAAATCGATTTGATGCTCTATTCCTCCTATAGGTGGCAATCCACTAGGAATATCATTAGGAAACACGTCCTCATATTCCTGCAACAAAGAGACAACAACACTAGGCAAAGATTTGTCAAGTTCGTTAGTATTAAAACACACCTCTTTGTACAAGAGTACAAATATAGGCTGTTTTGTATAAAAAGTACTCTTGACATCACTCGCCTTAGCATAAAAACTCCCTTGTTTTTTTGTTTTCCTCTCATTTTTTCCACTCTCAACTGTCTTTTCACTCTTTTTTATGGTTTCACTCTCTTTTTTTTGTTCACACTTTTTTATTCTTTCACTCTCTTTCTCATCATCTTTTTTTGCATTCTCAATCTCACAATTTTTCAAGTCATTTTCTCTTTTCAGTTTCACTTGATCTTCATACACTTGTCTCGGAGTCAACGGTACAAGAGTAATGGTTTTACTATCTTTAACAAAAGAATACCTATTCTTGAATCCATCATGATTGACTCTCCTGTCAAACTGCCATGGCCTGCCCAATAAAATGTGACCCGCTTGCATTGGAACAACATCACAAAGTAATTCATCCTTGTACCTCCCAATTGAAAAAGAAACCAGTACTTGCTTATTTACCTTAACTTCTCCACAATCATTCAACCACTGCAACTTATATGGTCTAGGGTGTTTCAAGGTAGGCAAATTCAATTTTTCAACTAAAGTAGTACTAGCCACATTAGTACAGCTCCCCCCATCTATAATCATACTACATACCTTGTTGTTGACGTGGCATCTAGTGTGAAAAATGTTCTCCCTTTGTTGTTCCATGTCATCCTCTTTGACTTGGGCACTTAAAGCACGCCTTGCAACAAGCGACTCACCCTCCACTGGATACTCCACTTCATCATCACAAGCATCCTCAAGTGATGGAATCTGGTCATCATCTTCCTCGCTTTCGCTTCCACCTCTCCATCAATACGTGCGATCATGGTCCTCTTATTTGGGCATTGTGAAGCAATATGACCTACTCCCAAACAACGAAAACACTTAATATCACGATTACGAGTCTGGGATTCATTTTTACCTTTGTTGACACTGGGAGCTTCATCTCTCCTTTTTTGTGGTTCGGATTTGGACTTGAAAACAGCTCCTTCGTCTTTCCTCCCATTTGACCTCCATGAAGTAGAGGAGCCCGAATTTTGAAATGACCGAATTCCTTTCCTTTTAAGCTGTCGTTCCACCTTTATTGCCATGTGCACCATGTCCTCCAACTCCACGTAGTGCTGCAACTCCACCACGTTGGCAATGTCCCGATTCAGCCCATTCAGAAACCTTGCCATGGTAGCTTCTCTATCCTCCTCTACATTTGCCCGAATCATGGCAATCTCCATCTCCTTGTGGTAATCATCCACGCTCCTATAGCCTTGAGTAAGACTCTGTAATTTCTGATACAAGTCCCTATAGTAGTGACTAGGAACAAACCGCCTTCTCATGATTGCCTTCATTTCCTCCCAACTCTCGATAGGTCTCTCATGGTTTCTCCTTCTGTTCATCACAAGTTGATCCCACCATATAATAGCATAGTCAGTAAACTCAATGACAGCGAGTTTTACCTTTTTCTCCTCAGAGTAGTTGTGGCACTCAAAGATTAACTCCACCTTCTTCTCCCACTCCAAGTATGCTTCTGGATCATTTTTCCCTTGGAATGTGGGTATCTTCATTTTTATGTTTCCTAGGTTCCTGTCAGTCCCATCTTGCCATCTTGGATCTCTTCGGAAACCTCCACCACGCCTTTCTCTCCTTGGCACAAACCTGCCTTCATTGTTCAGTGAAGCTTGATCTCCTTCATCTTCAAACTCATCCTCATGGTAGTCATCAGAATCATTCACGTGAGAACGCCTTTCTTGCCTTCTAGCATTATGGCCTCTTTGGGTACGCTCCTCACGCAAAGTAGCAATAACAGTGTCTTGCCTATCCATCCGATTCCGAATCTCATTAAACACCACGTTCATGCGTTCAAATTGTTGTTGCATAGCTTGTAAAATGATGGACGACTCCTCCCCTCCTTCCCTATTTGATGTTTCACACCTGAAAGACATACTTTTGAAACAACAGAGAATTGTTAGAAATAATTCCTCACAACACTCCCTCACGTGTTTGCACTCAAATTATGTCACTCCCACTCGTGTTTCACTCTTAAATTGGCTTTTTCCCGATATTAGTCTCACACTCTCTTGCCTTTTTCCACTCGTAGCTTCGCCTTTTCAGTTCTGCAACGAACTAACAAACTTGATCAAGAAATTCAACTTGTAGTGTTAAAACAAATACCTTTGGTAAGAAGATATGACAGAAAT
>NC_134016.1:19290889-19305889 GCF_040712315.1 Castanea sativa | reverse complement strand
TCCTCCTCTACATTGGCCTGAATCATGGCAATCTCCATCTCCTTGTGGTAGTCATCCACGCTCCTATAGCCTTGAGTAAGACTCTGTAATTTCTGATACAAGTCCCTATAGTAGTGACTAGGAACAAACCGCCTCCTCATAATCGCCTTCATTTCCTCCCAAGTCTCAATAGGTCTCTCGTGGTTTCTCCTTCTGTTCATCACAAGTTGATCCCACCATATAATAGCATAGTCAGTAAACTCAATGACAGCGAGTTTTACCTTTTTCTCCTCGGAGTAGTTGATGAGAATCAACAAGCATTCAAGGATCCATTGCATGTTCCTGTTGGGCCTATTACAAGAGCAAGATCCAAGAAGATCCAAGAAGCACTTAATGGGCTGATTCAAGAGATTTGGGCTGATTCTAACGCAGGATGTTCCAAGCTTGGCCCAAAGGAAGATGAAAGTGTAGTAAATTTAATTCAAGCTATTTAGGGCTGATCTGACTTAATTAGGAGTGATTTATGGCATGAATTAATGGCTAATTGACTTTCCAGCTCTGTATCAGTTAAGGCAGATTTTTTCCTATTTTGGATCTGCTAATTTCAGACCAAATCAGCTTTTATTTAGGGTTTTATTATTTAGTACGTTTTTTAGGTATTTTCCTTGTTTTTAGGTGCATTTAATGCTTTTTAGGTCAAACTTGATTCCTGATATGGTAAGGTATCAATCAGGAGTTATTTCAGAATATATTTTCTTGTCTGTCAAGTTTTGTGGAGTCCTTAAATAGGCTCTGAAGTCTGTAAACGTTTTTCAGATTATTGTTGAATAAAATTCAGAAAAGGTGAGGCTTTGCTCTCTTTTGGTTCTTCAAGAACTGTGAACTTATCAAGGATTCTTCCTTGTGGCGTTCAAACTTTATACCTTTTGGTTCGTGATTCTTTATAATCATTGGGTCAAGGTCAACTTATACCTTTGGTTCGCGTTTCTCTTATAAACGTTGGGTCAGGGTTTCTATCATAAATCTGATTTTTAGCTTTCCTGGGTTAAACATTCCAATATTTTTGTTGGGTCTCAAAGCGTGTCGATTGAGGTTCGCATCAGTAGTTGTGGCACTCAAAGATTAACTCCACCTTCTTCTCCCACTCCAAGTATGCTTCTGGATCATTTTTCCCTTTGAATGTGGGTATCTTCATTTTTATGTTTCCTAGGTTCCTGTCAGTTCCATCTTGCCATCTTGGATCTCTTCGGAAACCTCCACCACGTCTTTCTCTCCTTGGCACAAACCTGCCTTCATTGTTCAGTGAAGCTTGATCTTCTTCATCTTCAAACTCATCCTCGTGGTAGTCATCAGAATCATTCATGTGAGAACGCCTTTCTTGCCTTCTAGCATTAGGGCCTCTTTGGGGATGCTCCTCACGCAAAGTAGCAATAACAGTGTCTTGCCTATCCATCCGATCCCGAATCTCATTAAACACCACGTTCATGCGTTCAAATTGTTGTTGCATAGCCTGTAAAATGATGGACGACTCCTCCCCTCCTTCCCTATTTGATGTTTCAAACCTGAAAGACATACTTTTGAAACAACAGAGAATTGTTAGAGATAATTCCTCACAACACTCCCTCACGTGTTTTGCACTCAAATTATGTCACTCCCACTCGTGTTTCACTCTTAAATTGGCTTTTTTCCGATATTAGTCTCACACTCTCTTGCCTTTTTCCACTCGTTGCTTCGCCTTTTCAGTTCTGCAATGAACTAACAAACTTGATCAAGAAATTCAACTTGTAGTGTTAAAACAAATGCCAATGGCAAGAAAATATGAAAGAAACACTAAATCAAAGGAAGAAATACCAAATCAAAGGAAGAAGACAAAAGAAAACAATATTTTGGTCTGAGAGAACTGAAACTACAAACAAATTTTTTTTTTTTTTTTTTTTTTTTGCTATTTCCTTTCAGATGTCTTTTTTTTTTCACGTTTTTTTTTTTTTTTTTTTTTTTTTTTTTCCCGGAACTGGGTGCACTATTTTAACCTAGTGCACTTCAACAAAAACAAAAAAATAAGAACGATGAATGAAGAACACAACAGAAACAGAATAGGATGATAACAGGAAACAAAAGATAAAGGGATAGAAAACTGATTTTAGAACCTGTGCTCTGATACCAAATGATGCGAACCTCAATCGACACGCTTTGAGACCCAACAAAAATATTGGAATATTTAAACCAGGAAAGCTAAAAATCAGATTTATGATAGAAACCCTGTCCCAACGTTTATAATCGAAACGCGAACCAAAGGTATAAGTTGACCTTGACCCAATGATTATAAAGAATCACGAACCAAAGGTATAAAGTTTGAACGCCACAAGGAAGAATCCTTGATAAGTTCACAGTTCTTGAAGAACCAAAAGAGAGCAAAGCCTCACCTTTTCTGAATTTTATTCAATAATAATCTAAAAAACGTTTACAGACTTTAGGGCCTATTTAAGGACTCCACAAAACTTGACAGACAAGAAAATATATTCTAAAATAACTCCTAATTGATACCTTACCATATCCAGGCGCTTGTGTCTACCTCAATTTGGGCTTCACCAATGACCATGGACGATCATGCGGTTACCGCCAATGCCTCCATCAGGAGTTCTAATGCAGGAACAGCTGCCTGTGTGGCAGACACATTAGAACAAGCTCTTTTGTTGCTTGAGGACATGATTAAGCTGAGGCAGATGAGAAAGCAAGATGTCTTCATGACATTAAAAAAGGACCTTACTATGGTAAAAATCCCATTTAACTGTTACTCATTTTATTTTCTTTTGTACTTAGGTTTTTTACTTTGACCATATCCCTTTGTTCCACTCTGTTACTGTGAATAGGCTGTCTAATCTGCTCATAGAGTTGAAGAGATTGTTATCAACTCTCACAAAGCACTTAAAGATGAAGAAACCAGGCGTAACAATGCCAAGAAGGCCTTTGAAGTAGCGGAAAAGAAGCTTCAGGAGGTCATAGCTTAGCTGATCAAGGCAAAGAGCGATAAAAAGAGTGCCAAGGCAGCTTTGAAAGGAGCTAAGAGGCAGGCCGAAACCCAAAGGCTCCAGCTTCGCCAAGCCAATGAGGATTATGTTATGGCGAAGAAGCTAATAGAGGACCTTCAAAAGAGTCTTAGGAAATTTGAGAAGGCAAAGGACGAGGCCAACAAAGCTAAAGAAGAAGCTAAAAAAGCTAAAGAAGAAGCTGAGAAAGCAAGGGACGAAGCTGAGCAAGATGGATACGAGGTTGGGGTGGCTGAGACCGAGAAAAACCTCAAACTACAAGTCTCCAAGGTATGTAGATATTACTGCCTCCAAGTGTGGAATGAAGCACTTACCTAGGCTGGGGTTAATGCTTCTTCTACCCTTTGGAAGACAGACAATGTCTACTACTCCCTAGCCATCCGAGCCTCTGCTCCATCCGTTACCAAGGCCGATGCTACCACCTAGGGAACAAACGCTAAAAAGGACAGCTCAGCTGAGGCCATTCCCTCCACTAGACGTGGGTCCGAGAAGGTTAGGTAGTCTGAGGCCACCAAGCAACCTACTGAAACAGCAGAAGGGGCTGCCCATGATGCGACTCAGCCTCCTAATGCCCCTAAGGAGTCTACCAAGGAATAGGGAGCTACTGAGACAATGGGACTTGTCCTGGTGACCCTTGCTATCATCATCAAGGAGGATCCAAAAGGCAAAAGGCTTACTTCTGACTCCACGGCTCCTATCCAATCTCCCAAGAATCCCAAGGGCAATTTGACAATAAAGCTGAAGCCGTGATTGATCCTTGTCCATTCTTCCTTTCAACTTTATTTTTCCTTTTACTTAATGTAACTTGATAGTTTGTAAGCAAATTATCTTTTCGAAAGACTTTAAATTAAAGAAAATACCAATTGGTTTCTCTTATGTGTTTGACATTGACATTTTTTCTTTGTATCATCTCTACTTAAGGCCTAATTAATAAGACAATGGCATATGCCTAGATTTATCATCTGCATAAATGATAACTCTTTTATAATGAATTCAGAGTTAGTCAACCAAATCTAGCAAAACAATCTTGTAACTAAAATGTCTAAATGTCACAACAGAACAATAATCCATATCATTTCCAAAATAACTTAATGATTCTAAGGAAGTAATCAGACACGAACCAGACAACAAATATGTTTAATAAACCTACAAATGCTTTAAGTGATGCTTATGAACTCCCATCTGTTCATCACTATTTTGGGAGTCCTCAAGACACAATTAGTATGGTAAAATATTGCTTAAATCAACTTTAGATATTAGCTGAGTTAAAAAATGGATGGTCAAAGGAACCAGAGGGTTCTTCTTCGCGTCTAGAAAAGAATAATTTGTAGTGTTAATTTTATCCTAAATAAATGGTCTGAGGACAAGACATAACTAAGGTTATGGTCAACACTTAATAAAACATATCAATTTATACAAAGTGTGTGGTCTGAGGAGCCAGGCATGACTAAGTTTCAGTTTGATACTTAGAAAAATAAATTGAAGTGTTAATTTTCTCAAAGTCAAATGGTCCGAGGACCAGACATAACTAAGGTTCAGTTCAACACTTCATAAAAAATATCAATTTATACAAGGTATGTGGTCCGAAGAGCCAAGCATGACCAAATTTCAGTTTGATACTTAGAAAAATAAACTGAAGTGTTAATTTTCCCAAAGTAGATGGTCCGAGGACAAGACATAACTAAGGTTATGGTCAACACTTAATAAAACATATTAATTTATACAAAGTGTGTGGTCTGAGAAGCCAGGCATGACTAAGTTTCAGTTTGATACTTAGAAAAATAAACTGAAGTGTTAATTTTCTCAAAATAGATGGTTCGATGACCAGACATAACTAAGGTTCTATTCAACACTTAATAAAAAATATCAATTTATACAAGGTATGTGGTCCGAAGAGCCAAGCATGACCAAATTTCAGTTTGATACTTAGAAAAATAAACTGAAGTGTTAATTTTTCCAAAGTAGATGGTCCGAGGACCAGACATAACTAAGGTTCTATTCAACACTTAATAAAAAATATCAATTTATGCAAGGTATGTGGTCTGAGGAGCCAGACATGACCAAGTTTCAGTTTGATACTTAGAAAAATAAACTGAAGTGTTAATTTTTTCAAAGTAGATGGTCCGAGGACCAGACATAACTAAGGTTCTGTTCAACACTTAATAAAAAATATCAATTTATACAAGGTATGTGGTCCGAGGAGCCAAGCATGACCAAATTTCAGTTTGATACTTAGAAAAATAAACTGAAATGTTAATTTTTCCAAAGTAGATGGTCCTAGGACCAGACATAACTAAGGTTTTATTCAATACTTAATAAAATATCAATTTATGCAAGGTATGTGGTCCGAGGAGCCAGACATGACCAAATTTCAGTTTGATACTTAGAAAAATAAACTGAAGTGTTAATTTCCCCAAAGTAAATGGTCCGAGGACCAGACATAACTAAGGTTCTGTTCAACACTTAATAAAAAATATTAACTTATATAAAGTATGTAGTCCGAGGAGTCAGGCATGACCAAGTTTCAGTTTGATACTTAGAAAAATAAACTGAAGTGTTAATTTTTTCAAAGTTGATGGTCCGAGGACCAGACATAACTAAGGTTATGTTCAACACTTAATAAAAAATATCAACTTATACCAGGTATGTGGTCCAAGGAGCTAGACATGACCAAGTTTCAGTTTGATACGTAGAAAAATGATGATTAATATAACACACAATGTTGTTAGTAATAGCATGGCAGTAGTGCCTTTCATTAATAATAATACCTTCGTAAGTTATTTACATTCCATGGACTGGGTACAGCTTTTTCATCTAAGTCTTCAAGATAATATACCCCTATCCTAGCCACCGAGGTCATGCGATATGGTCATTCCCAATTGAGTCCCAAATTTCCCCATGCTTGGTTCTTCGTAGTGCCCAAAACCTTCCTCAATACCAAATTTTCAGGTGCAAGTGGCTTTACCTTTACATGGGAATCATACCCTTGGCTTGTGTTGATAATAAGCTAGCTGAACCATGGCGTTTTCTCGTCGCTCTTCAACTAAGTCTAAGTTTTTTTCCAATAAACCATCATTATTACTTGGAATGAAAGAGCTCGTCCTCAACGTTGGAAACCCAGTTTCTAGAGGGATTACAGCCCCGACTCCGTAAGTCATAGAGAATGGTGTCTCTCCAGTGGACCTCCGAGGTGTAATTCGGTACATCCATAAAACATGTTATAGTTCTTCCACCCACCTTCCTTTCGCATCATCCAATCTTTTCTTGAGCCCATTAACTATAACTTTATTGACAGCTTCGGCCTGCCCATTCCCTTGTGGATAAGTCGGGGTGGAATATCTGTTCGTGATACGTAGATCACAACAATATCTCCTGAAGGCCTTGCTATCAAATTGCAGACCATTATCTGAAATAAGAGTGTGAGGAATTCCAAACCTGGTGATAATGTTTGTCCAAATAAATCTTTTCGCATCCACATCCCTGATATTTGACAATGGTTCAGCTTCAACCCATTTAGTAAAAAAATCTGTGCCAATGAGCAACCATCTCCTATTTTTCGCTACCTTCAGGAAAGACCCTACATTATCTAAGCCCCATTATGCAAAAGGCTAAGGGTTGGATCGCCCCTAGTTGATGGATGTTGCGAGTAAACCTCTGACACTGGTCACACTTCCTCGTGTAATCTTGTGCTTTTCTCTGCATATTTGGCCACAATAATCTTGTGTAAGAGCTTTATGAGATAAAGACCTTCTTCCTATATGATTTTGTGAGAGTCAGTTTTTGGATAGTATCCAGGCCCAAGCTTAAACAAGGACCCCAGACCCTCTAGTTGTAGTTGAAAGGACTGAGCTTGGTTTACCGCAGCTAAATGAGCTGTTTACAGACCAAGTGGTACACAGGGCAAGACTACTGCAATATGCATATACTAGCAAGAAGAATATATGTATTGATCAACAAGAAAACAGCAAAGGGAGACAAAATATAATAAAGAAAACACAAAAAATAATTGTTCAGGATCCTCAAATCAATAAAAAAAATATTTCATTAGTTTTCTTAATTATGGATTACAATAAGCTCACTAAGACTTAATACAAGGTTCACATAAGCTCAAAAATAATAGACTTAGAAGACTCTCTAAGCCTTTAAGACTTGTAAAGTTTGAATCCTTTTGAATCCAAGTATGTATTGTAGTGGCTGTTTCTGTGATACCGGGAGGTATTCCTTTGTTTTCTTTGAATTTTACAGAGTTTTTTCTTAATGATTCTATCTGATTTCCTTCTTCTTGACTACCCTTAACGTTGGCTGCTTCTCCCTTTTATAGTGTCATGTTATGGTTCCGGGGTACCATTGATTCTTCCCTTTTGGCTCCCTGGGTATTAGAGCCCCCTGTTTGTCTTAGCCCTTCTGACAACTGATCATTTCCTTATTTTCCATAGTTCTCTTCTTTTAGTGTTTTTTCTTCAAAAGTGTCTTGTTGACCTTCTGTTCTGAGGTGCCTTTGGGGGAGCTGAACTTTTAACTTTGCTCTCTCTCCAAGCATTTTTTCTCTGTCTTCTCTTTTTGGGCTTACCCCCTTTTAGCCGCCCCTCCCCTTTTGTCATTTTTCCCAGTAACTGGAGTCTTCTTCTACCAAACCAAAGGTTTCCCCATCCATTTCCTTTCATGGATCTCTTTTTCTGGGTTCCCCGAGGCATCGGCTTCTTACTCCTAAGTCATTGCTGTCCAAGTCCTCGAGCTTTGTGCTGCATCATTGGGTGCTTCGAGAAGGACCCATCTACTTCGAGTTCCTGGTGCCTTTTGATCCCTCTTTGAGCTGTCTTAATCCTTCTTTAGCCGTGCTGCACACCCAGAGGTCCTAGGCAGCCTCCAATGTCTTTGCCCAGCTCTTTTTTCTCTGGTCTTTCTTTGGTTTTTTTCTGACCCTAGCAGGCTGACTTCTTTTCCTTTCTCCTTTTGTTTTATGGACTCTAAGTCTTGCCTCTTCACAGATCCAAGGCCTCAGGCCCATCACCTTTCTTTCTTTTGTAAGCCCAATTTTCTTTCCTCAATTCTTTTGCTCCCCATGGGTTGGCCCAATGTGCCATTTGTTTGGGCCTTTTATCACGATTTTTTAGACCTCAACAGACTTCCACAAATTCCTTCATGCAACTCTTCCTGAAGTAGTTTCGTTGATTCAAGATGTACACATAACAGGTACGGCCTAGAAAAAGAGCGTTTATATAACTTTTGATCCTCGGATAGCCAGAACCGAGGTGCTTTTCTGCGTACTTTATCTACCTCAGACTTCTCCTCGGGCAAAATATCATCCTTAAGGAATAACACTATAGGATCCATCCAGCTAGGTCTGACCCTGATTTGATGAATTCGGATGGTGTCACCGTTCGTCCCAGTAGGTTTACATAGATCTTCAATAAGGATGACCCGAGGAAGGCCTTGAGCCGAGGATGTTGCGAGGGTGGCTAGGGAGTCTGCATGGGTATTTCTGCTCTTGGGAATCTGTACCAAAGCAAAAGATTCAAATTTTGACTGTAAATATCTCACCTGAGTCAGATACTTTTGCATTCTCGGATCTCTGGCCTCTAATTCCCCTTCCACTTGGCTTACCACCAACTGAGAGTCTGAGAACATCTACACTGTTTTTCCTCCCATCTTCTGAACCATAATCATTCCTACTAGTAAAACTTTGTTGAGGTCTAAAAAAATCACAACACTAAGGCCCAAAGATATAGCACAATGGGCCAATCCCATGGAAAGTAATGAAAAAAGGAGAGATGGTAAAACCGAAGAATTGAAGCAGGCATTAGGGCCTGTGAAGCAAAGGAAAGAAAGAAAAGGCCTAGCTTGCCAAGATGAAGAGGATCGAAGAGAGTCCAGTGGAAAAAACAGGGCTGGGATCCCTAGAGACTGATAAGAGCTTGGGATCCTTGGGACACCCAACACCATTAGAATAAGATTGGGACAGCTTAAAAGGGGCACCAAGAAACACAAAGAATGAAGGACAGAAACGTCCTTCTCAAGCACTTGGTGATGCAGCGAAGAACCAGAAGGCTTGGAGAACAACAACTCTGGAAACAAAAGACTGGTACCTCTAGGAACCCCGGAAGAAGAACTATAAGGGGAAGTAGCTAAAAAAACCTTCGACTTGGCAGGGATAGATTCGACTCACTTAGGAAAATAACAAAAAAGGAGGACAGCCAAAAGCTGAATCTAAAAGGTGAGAAACCTTGAAAGAAGAGAGGAGGAAGGTCAACTCTCCGAGGACACCCCGGAATGGAAAGCCAGAAAGTGACTTTTAAGGAAGCAGCACTAAAGAAGAAAAACTATGAGAAACAGAGAAAGAACCAGCCATCAGAATGGCTGGCATAGCAAGGGCTCTGGTACCCAAGGGGTCAAAAGGAGGGAAATCAGTGGTACCCCGAACCTTAGAATGACACTATAAAAGGGGGGAAGCAGCCAACATTAAGGGGCATTCAACAATAATGAAATCATAATAGAATCATTGAGAAAACTCTGTCACAACTCAAAGAAAATAGGGAAATGTCGCCCGCTATCCTAGAAACATCCACTATAGTACATTCTTGGATTCAAAAGGATTCAAACTTTGCAAGTCTTAGAAGCTTAGATAGCCATCTAAATCTATAATTTTTGAGCTTATTTGGACCTTGTATCACATCCTAGTGAGCGCATTGTAATCCATAATTAAGAAAACTAATGGATTATTTCTTGTTGATTTGAGGATCCCTAACAAATATTTTGTGTGTTTTCTTTATTACATTGCTTTCCTTTACTGTTTTTTTGTTGTTCAATACATATATTCTTGCTTGCTAGTATATACGTATTGTAAGAACCTTGCACTGTGCACCATTTGGTTTGTAAATAGCCCATTTAGCTGTGGTGAACCAACCCAATCCCTTCAAACTACAACAAGAGGGCACGGGGCCCTTGCTTAAGCTTGGGCTTAGACACCGTCCAAAAAGTGACCCTCACCTTTTGACGACTCCGCTAGAGACTGGGTAAAAGAGAGGGAAGAAGCAGTCCCTTCGCTGAGCATGGCTCCGAGACCAAGGAACAACAAAGGTACCAACGTGCCACCTGCGGCTTCTGAACCCGTGGGAGAAAATGAAGTAGCCTCTAGATAGAGGGGCGAGGTGCCCCTGACAGAGCAGGAGGTCATGTCAGGACAAAGGCACGAAAGGCAGGAGCCAGATCTCGTGGCTCGAATGACAAAGATGCTGAAGGATCTACAGTAAGAAATTCACCTCCTTATAGAGGGCAGGACACAGGAAATCAGGGATAATGTTCCCTTTGTGGTTAACCAAGACAGAGCCTAACTAGAAGGAGGGTCAGTAATAGGGGGGAGCTAACCCCTTGTACCTAACGCTAGCAGATATTAGTGCCCTTTTGGAACAGGAAAGGGAAAAACTCTCAAGGATCCCCAAGAAATTTTCTCGGGATCTCCCATTCCCGTTAGAACTCCTTGGGAAACCGTATCCTAAAGGATATGAACCCCCGAAGTTCCATCCTTTTGATGGAAGAAATGGGAGTGCTGTGGAACACGTGAGTAGGTTTATCCATACTATGGGTCCTTAAGCAGGGGACAAAGAGCTGTGCCTGAGGGAGTTTGCTAAGTCCCTAGTGGATAAAGCATACACATGGTACACCACCCCGAAGCCTGGGTCCATTAAGACCTGGGATGAAATGATGGAGAGGTTCTGCACAAAATATTACCCAAGTGAGGACAAGGTCACCTTCCAAAGCCTTCAGATGGTGAGGCAAAGGCCTGGAGAGGATCCTGTCCAATTCATTAAGAGATTTGAAGATGTTTCCCTAGACTGCTATGGAGATCACGAAGAGAAGGAGCTCGTGGAAACCTGCATATCCAACATGCTTTTTGATTACAGGTTCAACCTTGAGAATTTATACATAACCCAGTTTGCGAACCTGCTGCAAAGAAATAGAAGGACAACACAGACTATGAGGACAAAGAGGGTGCCAGTACCCCAGGCCGTGACAACATCAGTGGGAGAGAAAAGGAAGAGGCCTGACGGGAAAGTGTTCGAGGAGCCACCGGTAATCCCATGTGCCGTAGAGGAATTGAACCACGTCCTGGACAAATGGATTGAGGATGGAATTGTTAGGCCATTTACCGTGTCTAGGCCATCAACTGAGGAAGAAAGGAAGAACTCCTTGTTTTGCAAAATTCATAATTATGTCAAGCACTCCGCCAAGGACTGCTGGATCCTCCGTAGGCTTTTTCACAAAAAGTTAAGAGAGGGAACCTTAGAGCTCACTCAAAAGGAGCTAGAAGTGCAAAGGAACCCCCTGTCCAACCATAAAGGGAAAGGGGTGGTGGCTATGGTGATCTATGGGAACTCAGCAAAAGTAGAAGAATCTGAAGGATCCTTCCACCCAAGCATAGTCAAGACTTTCTAGAACCCTAAGTTCAGGTCGTTATTCAACCAGTTGAGATTTGGACCAGAGTCCCTCATGAGTATAGCAGCAGATTTAGGAATGGAATGTTTCACAACAGAGTCCCATGTTAGTTGAGCTTACTTAGAAACAATCAATGCAATAACCTTCACTGATGAGGACATGAAGGTTGAGCATCCAGACCACCGTAGATCCTTTTATCTAATGGCCACCATAAATGATGTCCATGTTAGAATTAGTGCCCTTAAATCCTATTGTACGATGCTATGTATGATATTATGTGTGACATTATGTATGACATGATGTATGACTTAATATTGTGATTGATAACTTTCTTTTATTATTATCTAAAATAATGGTAACATCAATATTGAGACATTATCATATAGTCCATGAGATGCATAGTATGTGATTTTTGTGATTTAGTCACAGAAGATATAAATCACAAGTTCTTTGTAAACTTAGAATTTTAGTTCGTAGTCGGTGATAAAATTGGACATTTCATCTGCGAAGACTATAACATATCAACTAAGATGATTTGTCTTGATCATGGAAATGGAAGTTTCTAGTTGGTATGTTGATATGTTTTAAGAGTTAAGATATATTGAATTGGACCGCTGTGAGTTTTAATATTCTCCTAATGACTGTCAAATGAATAGTAAACTCACGACTTATATTTGCATGAACTCTTAATATTGAGAGGATAATGGACCTGATCATGAAGTGTGGGTTGCTTTAATATATCAGGAGTGAGATCTAAAGTTACGGTCAAAACCTTAGTATGTTGGGCAACCGCATTTAGTATTGATGGAACATATATTCTCAAGATGGAATTCATAGTTTCTCAACGGAGATACAAAATATTTCCTTGAGATAAGTTTAATGGATTTGGTTATTTAGAGAGTTAGGCCTAACCACTTTAGTAAAGAGTTACTTAAGTATATATTTATGGAATTGGATTTCATAAATATATGATGAATAACTTAAAGGATTAAACTAGGTACTCAAGGAATTAAGATGTTGATGAGAATCAACAAGCATTCAAGGATCCATTGCATGTTCCAGTTGGGCCTATTACAAGAGCAAGATCCAAGAAGATCCAAGAAGCACTTAATGGGCTGATTCAAGAGATTTGGGCTGATTCTAACGCAGGATGTTCCAAGCTTGGCCCAAAGGAAGATGAAAGTGTAGTAAATTTAATTCAAGCTATTTAGGGCTGATCTGACTTAATTGGGAGTGATTTATGGCATGAATTAATGGCTGATTGACTTTCCAGCTCTGTATCAGTTAAGGCAGATTTTTTCCTATTTTGGATCTGCTAATTTTAGACCAAATCAGCTTTTATTTAGGGTTTTATTATTTAGTACGTTTTTTAGGTATTTTCCTTGTTTTTAGGTGCATTTAATGCTTTTTAGGTCAAACTTGATTCCTGATATGGTAAGGTATCAATTAGGAGTTATTTCAGAATATATTTTCTTGTCTGTCAAGTTTTGTGGAGTCCTTAAATAGGCTCTGAAGTCTGTAAACGTTTTTCAGATTATTGTTGAATAAAATTCAGAAAAGGTGAGGCTTTGCTCTCTTTTGGTTATTCAAGAACTGTGAACTTATCAAGGATTCTTCCTTGTGGCGTTCAAACTTTATACCTTTGGTTCGTGATTCTTTATAATCATTGGGTCAAGGTCAACTTATACCTTTGGTTCGCGTTTCGATTATAAACGTTGGGTCAGGGTTTCTATCAAATATCTGATTTTTAGCTTTCCTGGGTTAAATATTCCAATATTTTTGTTGGGTCTCAAAGCGTGTCGATTGAGGTTCGCATCATTTGGTATCAGAGCACAGGTTCTAAAATCAGTTTTCTATCCCTTTATTTTATTTTACTTTATTTTTGTTTCCTGTTACCATCCTATTAGTCCTTCTGTGTTCTTCATTCATCGTTCTTATTTTTTTTGTTTTTGTTGAAGTGCACTAGGTTAAAATCGTGCACCCAGTTCCCCAAAAAAAAAAAAAAAAAAAAAATTTAAAAAAAAAACATCTGAAAAAAAAAAAAAAAAAAAAATTTTTGTTTGTAGTTTCAAATCTCTCAGACCAGAATATCGTTTTCTTTTGTCCTCTTCCTTTGATTTAGTGTTTCTGTCATATCTTCTTGCCGTTGGTATTTGTTTTTACACTACAAGTTGAATTTCTTGATCAAGTTTATTAGTTCATTGCAGAACTGAAAAGGCGAAGCTACGAGTGGAAAAAGGCAAGAGAGTGTGAGACTAATATCGGGAAAAAGCCAATTTAAGAGTGAAACACGAGTGGGAGTGACGTAATTTGAGTGCAAACACGTGAGGGAGTGTTGTGAGGAAATATTTCTAACAATTCTTTGTTGTTTCAAAAGTATGTCTTTCAGGTGTGAAACATCAAATAGGGAAGGAGGGGAGGAGTCGTCCATCATTTTGCAAGCTATGCAACAACAATTTGAACGCATGAACGTGGTGTTTAATGAGATTCGGGATCGGATGGATAGGCAAGACACTGTTATTGCTACTTTGCGTGAGGAGTGTCCCCAAAAAGGCCCTAATGCTAGAAGGCAAGAAAGGCGTTCTCACATGAATGATTCTGATGACTACCACGAGGATGAGTTTGAAGATGAAGAAGATCAAGCTTCACTGAACAATGAAGGCAGGTTTGTGCCAAGGAGAGAAAGGCGTGGTGGAGGTTTCCGAAGAGATCCAAGATGGCAAGATGGGACTGACAGGAACCTAGGAGACATAAAAATGAAGATACCCACATTCCAAGGGAAAAATGATCCAGAAGCATACTTGGAGTGGGAGAAGAAGGTGGAGTTAATCTTTGAGTGCCACAACTACTCCGAGGAGAAAAAGGTAAAACTCGCTGTCATTGAGTTTACTGAGTATGCTATTATATGGTGGGATCAACTTGTGATGAACAGAAGGAGAAACCGTGAGAGACCTATTGAGAGTTGGGAGGAAGTGAAGGCAATCATGAGAAGGCGGTTTGTTCCTAGTCACTACTATAGGGACTTGTGTCAGAAATTACAGAGTCTTACTCAAGGCTATAGGAGCGTGGATGACTACCACAAGGAGATGGAGATTGCCATGATTCGGGCAAATGTAGAGGAGGATAGAGAAGCTACCATGGCAAGGTTTTTGAATGGGCTGAATCGGGACATTGCCAACGTGGTGGAGTTGCAGCACTACGTGGAGTTGGAGGACATGGTGCACATGGCAATAAAGGTGGAACGACAGCTTAAAAGGAAAGGAACTCGGTCATTTCAAAATCCGGGCTCCTCTACTTCATGGAGGTCAAATGGGAGGAAAGACGAAGGGGCTGTTTTCAAGTCCAAATCCGAACCACAAAAAAGAAGAGATGAAGCTCCCAGTGTCAACAAAGGTAAAACTGAATCCCAGACTCGTAATCGTGATATTAAGTGTTTTCGTTGTTTGGGAATAGGTCATATCGCTTCACAATGCCCAAATAAGAGGACCATGATCGCACGTATTGATGGAGAGGTGGAAACTGAAAGCGAGGAAGATGATGA
>NC_134016.1:19265889-19285889 GCF_040712315.1 Castanea sativa | reverse complement strand
ATCAACTGAAGGATACGTGTAGCTGGCTTTAAGATTTCATGTGATCAATTTAGGGGTTTCCTACCATGTACTGTTGGGATGTCCATGGCTCCACAAACACCACCTTATCCCTTCCATGTACCATCAATGTGTTAAGGGGAGATTGAATGGGATGCTCGTAAGGATCCCTGCCAACCATAACCCTTTCAACCAAGGGGAAGTGAACTTTGTGAAAAAAATGTTTTACGATTAGTTGGAACCAGATGATGAGAGCCCTACGCTGGAGACCCCAAGAGCGCCTATCTTGGAAGAAGAGGAAGGAGGGGGTACCTGTGACTTGAGAAACCTCTAAGAGAGGAAAAGGAAAAGGAAAAAGATGGGGCCCAGCTCCTCAAGATCCTAGGAATGTGTTATTGTGTGAAAACTTGAAGGAAATTTAATTTATCGTTTGTGAAGATGTGCGGGGCTTGAATGCATCATGCAGGAGGATCCTAGACCACTAGATTGTATGATGGCCCAAGAAGAGATCCTAGAGGAACTAGTCAAGGAGGCCCAAATTCAACCTGAAGAGGAACTAAGAGAAATAAACTTAGGAGCCGAGCTGGGATCTCAGAAGCCTGTTTTCATTAGTAGTTAGCTAGCAGCACAAGAAAAGGAGCGATTAGTGGCCTTACTCTAGAAATACATGGATGTGTTTACATGGACCTATGATGAGATGCCTGGTCTAGACCCAGGACTAGTGGTCTATTCTCTCACTGTGGACTCGGGAGTCAAGCCAGTAGTCCAGCCAGCTAGGGTCTTTCACACTAATGTAGAAGCTCAGATAACTCAAGAAGTCAAGAAATTGCTAGCAGCTGGTTTTATCAAGCCCATCCAGCACCCCAAGTGTCTTTCTAACATAGTACCCGTGAAGAAAAAGAATGGTCAAATCTGTTGCTATGTGGACTTTCGCAATTTAAACAGGACATGCCCAAAAGATGAGTTCCCTCTGCTTAATATTGATCTCCTTGTGGATTCAGCTGCAGGACACCTTTCGCCAACTCTCCAGTCCGCTAAGTACTTCATCATTCTTTGCTTTTGTCATGAATTTTGTTTAAGTAATTTTGTCCAGGGACCCATGATAGAAGGACATTCTGTGTTTCTTATTATCTTTGATAACTTTTCTGTGTTCCTTAGATAGCAACTGTGCTTTGATTCAATGAAATCTCTTCTATTTTCCTTTAAGCTATTGCTAAATTAAATATTGCAAAGTTCAAATATAGGCAGATTTAAGGGGGGGTACCTGGGCCAATGCAAAAAAAAGGGTGAACTTTGACACACGACCCAAGACCCACCTCACAATTAGCTCAAAATACATGGCCTAGGATCACAGGAAAAAATGAGTGCCCAGGATACCTAGCCCAGTATTTGACGAAAGAAGGCATGCCTGGTTCAAGATCTGGGACTTAAAGAAAAGAAAAAAGAAAAGAAAGAAAGCACCCAATGTACCCAGTTCAGTACCTGCGCAGTAAAGCAACCACTAGGGTACCTGATCCAGGATCTACAGTAAGATTTGTAGGGACCATGGCCCAGGACTCAATGCAAAAAAAAAAGAAAAAAGAACAGATCCATATACTATTGAAAGATAGAAGTAGTCTTGAAAAAAAGAGAAGACAACACAAATACAGATCCATACCACAGAAAATGAGAAAAGCTAGGAACTATGTTCAACGAGAAAAGATAAAATTATACAGGCCAAATTGATTGAAAAATACACATCTGAACTAGCTAAAAAAAAGGGAAAAGGCTAAGGAATGAGGCCTGTCAGTAAAGAACCATCTGGAGAAATGGCAGGGACAGTTGAAGAAGAAAAAACCCTTTGCCTTTTAACTTTCAAATCCTGCAAAACCTTATGAGCACAAGCTAGAGCCTCCTCAGTAGCAGCAATCTCAACATCTATACTCATGGAAGCCTGCCTCTGGAATAGCATGTGGGCCAGTGAACGCAAATGCTCCAACAAGAAGGATAGGTTGAACTTTGCTTCTAAAAGATCCTGCTCCACTCCCCTCCATTCCAAAAGCTTCTCTTCAGATAAGGAGCCAAGGGAGGAATCCCTCAGGGAGATCAGCATGACACATAACAGCTCCATCAGAATGTTGCCCAAAAACACACTTCCCCTAAAACCACTGGTAAAGTCTCCATGGACCATGAGCTACCCCACTAGCAATGGCAAACCCTCCACTGGCACGGAGAAGCGCAAGAAGTTGTCATAGGAAGGCCCAAAGTGATGAAAATGGCTTGCGGGGAGGTTGTTGAACTCCAAAAGGTCAAAGTGGGCTAGGAAGGCAGGGAACCTCGAGTCAGGATCTGAAATAGCCACTTCTGGAGCCTCCCCCATTATTACATCTCCACTTGTAGGGATTAGGGAATTGTCAACCTTCTAGATAGTTTGAGGGGTCCCTGCCTGAGATTTTGCAATTTAAGCAGATCCTACAGCCACCTCAGGAACCACGAACTCAGGATCTCTAGCACTTGTGTCAATACCTGCAAAAGTAGGCATAGTTCAAAAAGGGGGATAGAGCCAAGAAAGAAAAGGGTAAAGTAAAAAAAGCAAAAAAAAGAAAAGAAAAAAGAGGACCAGTATCGGCTTCCTGTGGTGGGGCTTCCTCCTCTTGCTCTGATTTCTTGGAGGACTCTGTGAGAGAACACGCAGCACGTTGAAGAATGGGTGAGGAAACCTTAGCAAAATGGCTAAAGGAAGGAAATGATACTGGGGGGCTTCGCCATAGGAGGAAAAGGCAAAAGAAAAGCATAAAAGGGGGGAGGAGGAAGCATAGTAAAAGGAGAATAACACGCACCTTCAGAATCCTCTGATTCCAAAGAAGAAGTGACCTCAGGGGCAGATCGAGCACTGGTTTGACCTAAAAGGGGAAGAGAAAAAGGGAAATCTAAAAAAGAAAAAGATAAAAGAAAAACAAGATTAAGCTTTTTTTTTTTTTATAAGAGAAGAATGGGGGCTCACCAGCTTGTATGGACGGAGATGCGCCCCCCATGGGTTAACATAGGATCAAGTGACACAGTTTTGGTGGGACTAAATGATGAGAATCAACAAGCATTCGAGGATCCATTGCACGTTCCAGTTGGGCCTATTACAAGAGCAAGATCTAAGAAGATCCAAGAAGCACTTAATGGCTGATTCAAGAGATTTGGGCTGATTCTAACGCAGGATATTCCAAGCTTGGCCCAAAGGAAGTTAAAAGTGTAATCAATTTAATTCAAGCTACTTAGGGCTGATCTGGCTTAATTGGGAGTGATTTATGGCATGAATTAATGGCTGATTGACTTTCCAGCTCTATATTAGCTAAGGTAGATTTTTTCCTATTTTGGATCTGCTAATTTCAGACCAAATCAACTTTTATTTAGGGTTTTATTATTTAGTACGTTTTTAGGTATTTTCCTTGTTTTTAGGTGCATTTAATGCTTTTTAGGTCAAACTTGATTCCTGATATGGTAAGGTATCAATTAGGAGTTATTTTAGAATATATTTTCTTGTCTGTCAAGTTTTCTGGAGCCCTTAAATAGGCTCTGAAGTCTGTAAACGTTTTTCAGATTATTGTTGAATAAAATTCAGAAAAGGTGAGGCTTTGCTCTCTTTTGGTTCTTCAAGAACTGTGAACTTATCAAGGATTCTTCCTTGTGGCGTTCAAACTTTATACCTTTGGTTCGTGATTCTTTATAATCATTGGGTCAAGGTCAACTTATACCTTTGGTTCGCGTTTCGATTATAAACGTTGGGTCAGGGTTTCTATCAAATATCTGATTTTTAGCTTTCCTGGGTTAAATATTCCAATATTTTTGTTGGGTCTCAAAGCGTGTCGATTGAGGTTCGCATCACTAAAAGTCTGCTCAGGCTGGGGATCTTGGGAAACAGGGGGCTGAGAAGCTTCAGGATCCTGAGTAGCTAGGGGAACAGTAGACGGAGTAGACTAGACACCCTACATTGGCTGCCTAGGTTCCTCAGTTATACCACCACTAGGGGCCTCCTCTTCCACACCTGGGAAACTAGCAGAAGGAGCAGTAACCACTTCTTTCTCCACAGTCCTGCAAGTTGTGGGAGGGGGTACCTCCACCTGCAAAAAAAATATGTGTAAGCACATGATGGAAAATACATGTTTGTATCACATACATAACATATGCAGCGGAAAATCAATAAATCTACTTCATTCGCGATTAATAACATGTACTATGTAAATTTCAGAATTCTAGAACAAGAGAGCGTACCTTAGTGCGATGAATTTCAAAACAAGAATCAGAAGTACTCGGGAATACTTTTAATCTTCACTTCAATTCCACTTTACGCCCAAGATGTGTGGTCTCTCAATCGGTTTCAAAGGAAGAATGATAGTGTCTCACTCTCACATACACACCATTTCACAATGATGTCTCTCTTTTTCATACATTAAAATTCTATATGTTTCTCTCCTTATAACTGATTATCTAATTAGGCTAGACTTTTGAGCATTTCCAATTGGGCTTTAGTATGTGACTTGGAGTGGGACCAAAAGGGACCGATAAGATACTAGCTCCAACGAGCCTTAAGCTTTTCTGTCAACTCTTGACAAATTCAAAGTTACCATTAACTATATTTAATACCACTATATAAATATAGTTGCACTCTAGGCCTTATTTATAAATTATATCCCAAGACTTTATTATACATGCAACTCCTTCATAAAATATTCGTAGTAATACAAAGTCATGAAAGTAGACTGCCACTTTGTAAATTACTATATCTTATCCTTGAGTACTCGGTTTAATCGTTTAAAAAATTATTCAACATATATTTATGAAATCCAATTTCATAAATATATACTTTAGTAACTTCTTACCAAAGTGGCTAGGCTTAACTCTTTGAATAACTGAATCCATTAAACCTATCTCAAGGGAATATCTTATATTTCCGTTAAGAGACTATGAATTCCATCTTGAGAATATATATTCCATCAACATTAAATGTGGCTTCCCAACATACTGAGGTTTTGACCGTTACCTTAAATCTCACTCCTTATATATCAAAGCAACCTATATTTCATGATCAAGTCCATTATCCTCTTAGGATTAAGAGTTCATGTAAATAGAAGTCGTGATATTTATTATTCATTTAACAGTCGTTAGGAGAATAATAAATCTCACAACGGTCCAGTTCAATATGTCTTAACTCTTAAAACATATCAACATATCCACTAGAAGTCTACATTTTCAAGATCAAGACAAATCATTTTAGTTGATATGTTATAGTCTTCGCAGATGAAATACCCAATTTCATCACCGACTACGAACTATAATTCTGACTTTACAAAGAACTTGTGATTTATATCTTCTGTGACTTTTCACATAAATCACATACTATGCATCTAATGGATTATATGATAATGTCCTATATTCATGTTACCATTATTTTAGATAATAATAAAACAACTTTATCAATCACAATATTAAGTTATACACAGTGTCATACATAATGTCATACATAGTATTATACAATAGGATTTAAGGGCACTAATCCTAACAACACACAATACCAAAAAAGGGTAGAAACAAACAGAGAGAGGCACGAAGAAGGCCACACCACATCATCACCAGATGATTGACTCCTGCCTTTCTTGGGGTCTGACTTGTGCTTGGACTACAAGGAAGAAAATAGTCACTCATCAGTTCAAAGAAAAAGAGAAAGACACTGCAACAACAATGACAAGTTACTGCAAAATAAAAGAGAGAAGAAGGAAAGAGGTCTTGCCCTTCTCTCTCTCTGTACAGAGTCTCCAATGGTCTTTTATTTGCTACGGGTACACCTAGAGGGTCCCAAGGGAGACTGGGGTACAAGATCAAAGGATCCCAAGGAACCTTGGGCTGAAAAACTCACAAGAACCTGAGAGAGAGAGGACTCTACCTTAGTCTTCACTCGAGACTTTGGAATTAAAGAACGCCTAACTTCTTTTCCCACTACCGGGGAACTCACTCTCTCGGGTTCCTAAAAAATTACAAATTGCTTCTGGGACCTCGCAGTCCTTCTCTTCTTGGTTTCAGAGCCGGTCTCGGTGCCCTCAACACCTTCCTCGAGTTCAGCTTGCTCAACCTTTTCTTGCTTGATCTTTTTCTCTTTACCTTTACCTATGGGAGTAGTGGCACCAATTGCCTTTACAGCCCCTCTTTTAATTGGCACCTCAGAAGAAGCACCAACAATGAGGTCACATCCTGACCAAGTTTCTAGAAAATCCTGTGCATAACACACCCAACCACCCGTAGAGGCATGCCACTTCGCAAATACTGTCTTTCTGCTTATGGCAGCAAATACAATTTTAGCAGTGGGAAGGGATAGGCGCTTGTTAGCAGTGGGAGCAGAAAGAATATCAGAATTGGGAACTCTCTCAATTTTTCCTAGACCAACATAATCAACAAAAGATTTTCGTACTCATCTCCAATAGCCAGCAAAACCATTAGAAGCAAAGACTCCCCTTTGGGAGTTGGGAACCACAAACTGAGGACTTCTCCGCGACCAGTAGGAGAAGGCCTGAAGCCTAAGGAATGGATCTAGCGAAGGGAGAGAGGGTACTATATCCTTGAAAACTGGAGGGATGTCTTGATCGAAGCCAAATTTCCAGAGGTGTGCTGAGTAATGTGTGTATCTGGGGCCACTAGAGGAGGGCACCGAAAGCCAAGAAGGGCTAACATAAGCTAAATAAGCCAAATTGCCTTCATCACCCTAGCGCAAATCAAAGGTGTTCCTTGGAGAAGTGAGAAAAGAAGCTAAAACAGAGTCGCAAGCAAACCCGGGGCTGAACTCCCAGGGAGAACGCCATCTTAAATGCCCTGCCTGATAAAAAAGCTCAACAAGGTTGAGGTTGCCACCTTTCAGACTGGCCCAATGAAAAATAATTGGATGGCTATCAGTCAAACTACCGCAAAGACCTTTAATTACTTCAAGGGATCCCTGGAACTTATCTTTTACAAACTTCAAATTTCTACACTTTGCTAAAGTAACTAAAGAGCAATCCCACATGAATACTTGAAGAATGGCACAATGGAGGGATGAGGTGATCGCATAGCAAGAGTCGCCTTCAACTTCGTCTCCATGAAGCTGATCCAGTTGAGAATAAACGTGGCCTAAGAACATGGGGGCTAGAGGACACTAAGCACCCTAGGCCAATCTGATGGTCAATGGGAAGAAGACGGACTTGACCCCAAACCCGGGGGACTTATTGAACAAAAATTTACTAAGTCAAAGTGCGAGGAATCCAGCTCGTCTGACTGCTTTGTCTTTCTCTCACGAAAGATGCCTAACCCATTTATCCATTCTGGCTGGTTTCCCACCGAGAGAAGCAGTACGCCCACCAAAATGGCTGAATAATTTGTCTTCCACCTCGAGATCCTCATCGAAAAGACTGATATCAAAGGGATTTTCATCTCCAAACACCGGGAGAAGGAAATTGTTAACCACATCCTCTAAGGTGATGGTAAGTTCACCAACAAAAAAGAAAAAAGTATGAAGAGAATGGCACCAACGTCGTACCAAATGCCTGAGGCCTTTAGCATCTCTGAAGCCTTCAAGGTTCTTGGAAATTGCCACTGCCCTCAGGATCCCGGCGCGTTCTAGACAGCCCACAAACTCCTCGTCAGCAAGCTCTTTATTTACCCAAATGGGCCAACCAGAGATCCTCACAAGGAGAAATCAAAGAAAATAAGGACCGCCTCTCGAGATCCCTGCTTGATTTGGAGATCTAAAATCTTTCTTTGGTCTGGTACCTGAGCAGAACTGGCAAAACCTGCCTGGCCGGAGAATACCTAGGTGTGAGGGGACGAAGGGGCCTTACCGTGAGACACCACAGGGAAGAATAGGCTGGGGGTGTACCGGGGGTCCCGTAAAGGGAAGGCTAGGAGCTCCGTGACTCCCTGTGACTCGACCTGCATAAAATCAAAAGAACCCTCGCCCTCAGAAGGGCTAGGAGTAAGCTCCCTCCTTTTTCGTGATGAGGAGGAGGCCATCAGAACAGCGAATGTACTGGAAATAGGGAAGTCAAAGAATGAAGAACATGAGAAAGGAAAATAGAGAGGCAAATTAACTGAGAGAAGGGAGATAAGCTTAAGAATGAAAGACTCTGGAAAGAAAAAGAAAAAGAAAAAGACATATATATATATATATATATATATATATATATATATATATGTATATGTATGTATGTGTGAAGTAATTGCAATAATGGCACCAAAAGCAGTCGGAGAAGACGATGTATGGAAAGACGTGTCAGTTGCCAAATTTAATTTCAAAGAAGAAAGTTATTTGCAGTTATTAATGGGAGTTACGGGAACGTAAAAGGTGGGTGGAGGAAGTTACAAAAGAGGGAGCGCAACATGCAAAAAAGATTAGGATACCCAAAAAGCAGTGATAAAGTCAGGATCCCGAATGAAGGAAAAGGGGAACCCCGAGGATAATTAAAATAGTTAAATCCTATGGAGACTAAAACTTTAAATTACTCACGCGTGGGCTGCAGGCAACTCATGAGCTCGGGGGGCTAAATGTTGAGGCCTAAAAAAATCACAATACTAAGGCCCAAAGAGATAGCACAATGGGCCAACCTCATGGAAAGTAATGAAAAAAAGAGAGATGGTAAAACCGAAGAATTGATGCAGGCATTAGGGCCCGTGAAACAAAGGAAAGAAGAAAAGGCCCAGCTTGCTAAGATGAAGAGGATCAAAGAGAGTGATGTAGGACACAATTTACTGTTTAATTATTGTAATTTATTATTTTTGGTATTTTTATGTAAAAACGTTATTTTAGGTTTAGGTGATTTAATTCCTTGTTTTTAGGTGCATTTAATGCTTTTTAGGTCAAATTTGATTCTAGATATGGTAAGGTATCAATTAGGAGTTATTTTAGAATATATTTTCTTGTCTGTCAAGTTTTATGGAGCCCTTAAATAGGCCCTTAAGTTTGTAAACGTTTTTTGATAGATTATTATTGAATAAAATTCAGAAAAGGTGAGGCTTTGCTCTCTTTTGGTTCATCAAGAACTGTGAACTTATCAAGGATTCTTCCTTGTGGCGTTCAAACTTTATACCTTTGGTTCGTGATTCTTTATAATCATTGGGTCAAGGTCAACTTATACCTTTGGTTCGCGTTTCTCTTATAAACGTTGGGTCAGGGTTTCTATCATAAATCTGATTTGTTTGTAAACGTTTTTTTGATAGATTATTATTGAATAAAATTCAGAAAAGGTGAGGCTTTGCTCTCTTTTGGTTCTTCAAGAACTGTGAACTTATCAAGGATTCTTCCTTGTGGCGTTCAAACTTTATACCTTTGGTTCGTGATTCTTTATAATCATTGGGTCAAGGTCAACTTATACCTTTGGTTCGCGTTTCTCTTATAAACGTTGGGTCAGGGTTTCTATCATAAATCTGATTTTTAGCTTTCCTGGGTTAAATATTCCAATATTTTTGTTGGGTCTCAAAGCGTGTCGATTGAGGTTCGCATCAGAGAGTTCAGTGGGAAAAACAGGGCCGGGATCCCCAGAGACTGATAAGAGCTCGGAATCCTCAGGACACGCAACACCGCCAGAACAAGATTGGGACAGCTCAAAGGAGGCACCAAGAACACAAAGAACGAAGGACAGATATGTCCTTCTCAAGCAGAACAACAACTCTGGAAATAAAAGACTAGTACCTCGGGGAACCCATGAAGAAGAACCATAAGGGGAAGTAGCTGAAAAAACCTTTGACCTGGCAGGGATAGATTCGACCTGGCAGGGATAGATTCGACTCACTCAGGAAAATAACAAAAAAGGAGGACAGTCAAAAACTGAATCTAAAAGGTGAGAAACCTTGAAAGAAGAGAGGAGGAAGGTTAGCTCTCCAAGGACGCCTCAGAATGGAAAGCCGGCAAGTGACTTTTAGGGAAGCAGCACTAAAGAAGAAAAACTATGAGAAACAGGGAAAGAGCCAGCCATCAGAATGGCTGGCATAGCAAGGGCTCTGGTACCCAGGGGGTCAAAAGGAAGGAAATCAGTGGTACCCCGAACCCTAGAATGACACTATAAAAGGGGAGAAGCAGCCAACATTAAGGGGCATTCAACAATAATGAAATAATAATAGAATCATTGAGAAAACTCTATCAAAACTCAAAGAAAGTAGGGAAATGTCGCCCGGTATCCCAGAAACATCCACTATAGTACATTCTTGGATTCAAAAGGATTCAAACTTTGCAAGTCTTAGAAGCTTAGATAGCTATCTAAGTCTGTAATTTTTGAGCTTATTTGGACCTTGTATCACGTCCTAATGAGCGCATCGTAATCCATAATTAAGAAAACTAATGGAGTATTTCTTGTTGATTTGAGGGTCCCTAATAATTATTCTGTGTTTTCTTTATTACATTGCTTTCCTTTGCTGTTTTCTTGTTGTTCAATACATATATTCTCGCTTGCTAGTGTATACGTATTGTAGGAACCTTGCCTTGTGCACCACTTGGTTTGTAAACAGCCCATTTAGCTGCTGTGAACCAAGCCCAGTCCTTTCAAACTACAACAAGAGGGTCCGGGGTCCTTGCTTAAGCTTGGGCCTGGACACCGTCCAAAAAGTGACTCTCACAAGCTTCATACTCAACCTCATTGTTGGTAGCCGAGAATCCTAATCTTAAGGACTTCTCAAAAGTAATCCCCTTAGGAGATACCAAAATTAGCCCCACTCCAAATCCTCTTTGGTTCATTGCCCCATTAACGTATTCTTTCCATATTAAAGGTTCTTTGCATGAAATTATGTCAATTGATTTTTCACCATGTCCAGCCTTCTAGCATTCTCTTCTAATGAGGGCTCAGCAAGTTCGGCCACCAAATCAGTAAGGACTTGGCCCTTCATAGAAGTGTGAGACATATACTTGATATCAAAAGCCCCCAAAATGGCACCCCATTTGGCAATCCTTCTCGTGTAGTCAGCACTTCGAATTATAGACCTATGAGGAAGTTGAGTTAAAACAACTGTATGAGATTGGAAGTAATGGGGAAGCTTATATGTAGCATGCACCACTGCTAGGATCGCTTTTTCCAATGGTAAATAATGCACCTCGGCCTCATGTAGGGATTTGTTCACATAATAAACTGGCCTATTTACACCATTGTCAACTCATATTAGGACCAGACTAATGGCATGATTAGCCACAGCAATGTATGTGAACAGAACTTCATCTACTTCTGGCCGACATAATAGGTGGTCGTGAAAGATATTTTTTAAGTTGCTGAAAGGCTAGAGTACAATCCTCGATCCATTCAAATCCCTTCCACTTATTCAACAGCTGGAAGAAAGGCCTAATTCTGTCTGCGGGCCGAGAAATAAAACGGTTAAGGGCAGCAGTCAACCCTGTCAATTTCTGAACCTCTTTAGGATTCTGAGGTGACTCTAAACTGTTAATTGCCCTGTCCTGCGCAGGATTAAATTCATGTTGGGGTTTATGCCCTAAAAATTCAATTTATTGGCATGTCATAAATAATTAAATTATTTAATCATATGAGACTATTTATAAATGAACTAATGGGACATTATTATAGTCCATGAGATGCATTGTATTTGATTTATGTGAAAAGTCACAGAAGATGTAAATCACAAGTTTCTTGTAAACTCAAAATGTAGTTCGTAGTCGGTGATGAAATTGGGCGTTTCATCTGCGAAGACTATAACACATTAACTAAGATGATTTGTCTTGATCATGGAAGTGGAGACTTCTAGTTGATGTGTTGATGTGTCTCAATAGTTAAGACATATTGAACTAGACCACTGTGAGATTAATTATTCAATCAACAACTGTCACCTGAATAATTAATCTCACGACTTCTAATTTCATAGACTCTTAATCCTGAGAGGGTAGTGAACCCGATTATGAAATGTAGGTTACTTTGATATATCAGGAGTGATATCTAATATTCACGGTCAAAACTTTAGTATGTTGAGTAACCACACATAGTGTTGAGGGAACACATATTCTCAAGATGGAATTCATAATCTCTTTTTATAGAGACACGAAATATCCCATTGAGATAAGTTTAATGAGAAATTGTTATTCAAGGCGCCCACTTTAGTAAGGAGTTACTAAAGCTTATATTTATTGAAATTGGATTTCAATAAATGTGAATAATTAAAAGATTAAACTAGGTACTTAAGGATAAAATAGTTGTTTACAAAGTGACAGTTTATTATGACTTTGTTCACTATGGATATTTCATGGAGAGGTCAAATGATATTATTAGAGTCTTGGGATATAATTTATTAATAAGGCCTAGAGTGCAATTTTATTTATATAGTGGTATTAAATATAGTTAATGGTAACTTTGGACTTGTCAAGAGTTGACAGAAAAGCCCAAGACCCATTGGAGCTAGTGTCTTATTGGTCCCTTTTGGTCCCACTCCAAGCCACACACTAAAACCCAATTGGAAAAGTCCAATAGGCCAGCCCAATTAGATAATTAATTAGTTATAAAGGGAGAAACATACAAAATTTTATATAAAAAAAAAAGAAAAGAGAGACATCATGGTGAAATGCTGTGTATGTGTGAGAGTGAAACCACTCAATTATTCTCCCTTGGAAACTGATTGAGAGATCACACTTCTTGGGTATAAAGTGGAATTGGAGTGAAGATTAAAAGTGTTCCCAGGTACTTCTAATCTTTTGTTTTGAATTTCACCGCACCAAGGTACGCTATCTTGTTCTTAAATTCTGAAATTTACATTGTGCATGTTATCAATCATGAATGAAATAGATCCATGTTTGTTGCTTCCGCTGTGTGTTTTGTATGAGATACAAAACCAGATTTATCAACACTTCAATTCCATGATGGGTTACCATGTAACCTAGAAATTTACCTAACCCTACACCAAAAGAACACTTAGAAGTATTAAGGCACAACTTATATTTCCTCAGCGTCTGAAAGGTGTCATTTAGGTCTTCCACATGCATGGATGCCACTTTACTTTTCACCACCATGTCATCTACATACACCTCAATGGTCTTTCCCAACTGTGACTCAAACATCCTAGTCATCATCCTTTAATAGGTAGCTCCTGCATTCTTCAAACTAAAAGGTATTACCTTATAATGATAGTTCCCTGTAGGAGTGATAAAGGCTGTCTTCTCCTGATCGCCCACAGTCAAAGGTATATAGTGGTAACCTTAAAAGTATCCAAAAAATTCATTCGAGAATGCCCAACAGTGGCATCTACCAAGTGATCTATACGAGGCATTGGGAAAGAATCTTTAGGACAAGCCCTGTTCAAATCCATAAAATTCACACACACTCTCCACTTCCCATTCTTCTTCTTCTTCACCACCACTGTATGAGCCAACCATTCAAGGTAGAACACTTCCTTGATAGCTTTAGCCTTCTTGAGCTTGATTACTTCTTCTTTGACAGCCTTAGAATGGTCCTTGGATGAACGCTGAGGTGGTTGTTTCCTCGGTAGCACAGCAAGATTGACATTCAAATGATGACAGATGAGGTTCGGATCCACCCCGGGGGCTTCATAAGCATTCCATGCGAATACATCAACATTCTTCCTCAAGAACATGAGCAACTCCTCCCTTTCCCAAGGAGGTAACTAAGCTCCCACCTGAAAGAATTTTTCAATGTCATCATCTATAATAACTTCCTCTAAATCCTCACACGTAGGTTCTTCTACCGCTGCCACCCTAGGCGTGGCTAGAGTCATTGATTGCTATGAACCCCCCTCAGTAGAGGCCGATGATTCAAACTTAAGCTGATGCAGAATTGTGACCCTCGTCTTGGAATAGGTGTTTATGAAGCTTACTTTCTAGGGGGACTTAGGTCACCTCTTAATGCCTTTGCTAGAGAGTTACTCACCAGGTTAGGTCTAGGAGTATGTCAATTTAATCATAACGCATGGAGGTTAGTAGTCTCTATGCAAGTTTTATGGAGGGAAGTGTTTGAAGGGGACCGTCCTCTCACTGTGGACGAGTTCCTCTACTATTACAAACCTTCAGAGATCAACCAGTCCCTTGGCTTTTATCAATTCACAGCTAGGGGCAAAGACTATAGACTAATAAAGTCACTTTTAACATTTGATAGAAACTAGAAGGCGGAGTTTTTCTTTGTCTTTGGTTTTTGAACTGGAAACTCTGTTGAGGTTGGCAGGAATCCATTCGCCCCTACACTGGAGAGATAGGAAACCTTTGTCCAGAAGGTATGTTTCTTTCTTATTCAATATTTTCTATCTTCTTTTTATAATCGTCTAACCCCTCTTCTCTTCGTCCTTTTATAGCTGTTAGATGGCCATCGTTGAGCAAATTCTATCTTGAACACGTCCAAAGGGCTCGTCTATACACTGATAGGAGCTTCCATTCATTAGTCACCCTTAACCGTCTTGCCATTTGGGTGCTTGGTCCTGAACCCACTCTTGAAGTTTTAGCCCACAAACGCACTATTTGTAGACGTAAGTTATTTGACAAATTCTAACATTACCCTTTGAATATTGCCTTTCGATAAATTCTAACATCTTCTTTCCAGGGATGGCAACCATGAAAGAAAACAAGTGAAAAGGTGTAGTGATTGAGTAGACCTTAACAGAGACCAAGCCCTAGGCTCGTCCTTCCCCTGGGGATAAAAGAAAAAGTTTGTCCAAGATAGTGGACCTAGAAAACCTCCCCAATCATTGAAAGGAAAAGAAGGCGAAGCACAAGTCATCTAAGTCTGGGTTCGTTAAGCCAAGCCTTACTGTCCCTCCTACCACTTAACAACCGTCCATCCAAATTCATGATGTAAATTTGGCTGAACCTGCTGGAGTCACCCCATCCATGATTGCTGCACCTACCTCGTCTCAGCCTCGTCCAAGAGCTCTGATGGATCTTATTGAAAATGAGGATTTGGCTTGGGAGAGGTTTCAAAAGGTTGTGACTGATGAGGACGTAGTTGCATACTATGACATGTCCTTGAAAGAGTTTGAACATTCTGCTGTTCAAGATCTTTTCAAGGTATGTAAGCACTTTTACCTCGTCTTATCAATTTACATTCTTCTCGTCTAACAGAATTTTTAACCTCTCGTGTATGGTATGTCCAAGTTCATTGTAGTGTCCAGGCAGGCCACATAGATGGACAAGGAGAGAATCAAGCTTGAGACGAGGATCCAGCAAGTTAAAGATGAATGTAGGAGTTGGGCTGAAAAGGAAGCCAAGGCTTTGGACGAGGTTAAGGAATTGAAAAATCTCGTCAAGGAGCACAAGGCTAACATCGTCGAAAAGGATACTCGTCTTGACCACCTTCAGACAAGGAATGAGGAGTTGAGCACCCTTTTGGACACCAACTACGCTGCTGGCTTTGAAGATTTCCGTATGGACGCTGTAGAATGCTTCCCTGAAGTTGACTTCAGTTCCATCAAGCTTAATCTTGGTGTTGCAAGCTCTCTCCTTTAGACAAGTTCTGAAGATGTTAATATTGAGGACAACGCTACCACCCAAACCCAACTTGCCCAAGACGAGCCCAAAATTGGAGATAACCCCTCCCAGTAAATTTTTTTTTTAGTTTCTCTCTTTCTTTTCTTTTTTTATGATGGTTCTGTTGTTTTGGACCATTTAAATTTATGCAAGTACATTTAATTCGTCTAAGTACATTTTACTCGTCTATAATCTTTGGGATGAGCTTTGATACAATTGCCTCTAGGCTTTTCTTTAAGAGTTTTTGGATGATGGTCGTCTACCATTTTTTAAATTTATGAATGAATGTTTATTTTCATTACTTACTGTTGAACATGTTATTATGTGGACGAATTTCGTTATTTACATCGTCTACATTTTACTGGTTTTTTAAATGTGGTCTGTCCACTTATGAAAGCATTTAGCTTGTTCGTGTTAAGTTTCCTTATGTCCAACATTTTTACCATTCTTTAAATTTTACAAGTGTAACTCGTCTTATGAATGGCGTTGCTTTTACTAGCTTTATTCGTCCAGGGGTTGGACTTAGCCAGTTCTTTTTCTCGTCCAAAGGTTAGACAATTTACTTTCGTCTTTAGGTAAGACACTTCCAGCATTTACTCGTCCAAAGATTGGATTGTTTTGGATGGTTATATCTATCCATGGATTTTAAATATTCTTACACGCATGCATTTTCTTGTCCATTTCTTGGACGAATATGCTTAAGGTTTTACCTCGTCCATTGGATGAATATACATTTTCTCGTCCATTTATTAGACGAGTATGCCATAAGCTTATTTTTCTTTGCTTTATCCTTATTTCAAGGAAAGCTTATAGACGCTACATCTCTACGTCTAGAGATTTTGCTCGTCTTGGGCCTTTAGCCTTCTTATGTATGAAGTCACGAAGATTAGGAATTCATAGACTACATACATTGGAAATCCAAATTGTATACATAATATAAACATTGACCACAAGCATGGCACATGCTTAGAAGCTAGTGCCTTTTAGGAAAAAGAAAATGCTTACACACAAATAGATAAACTAAGTCCATGACCTCGTTTATAGTTTAGAGACAGTGCATAGTTTAGAAACTGACGCATTTTTAGGAAATTAAAATACAACATATAATGCTAATAATAAACACAAGTAAATGCCGGTATTAAAAATCAACACACAACTTTGGCTCGTCCAGGGTGACAACATCTAGGAGGATCTCATCCAGGATGATGCTCGTTCAGGGAGATATGTTACTGGTAATATCTTCTTAAATGCTCAACATTCCAGGGGCGTTTTAGCTTTCTCCTGTCCAAGGCTTCTAAATAATATGATCCTTGTCTCTTGCAATTAATAACCCTTTAGGGTCCTTCCCAATTAGTTCCTAGTCTCCCATGGGCTAGGTTTCTTTTTGCCAAAGAGACCCTTTTTAGGACGAGGTTGTTGGAAAAAACTGGTTTTGTATCTCATACAAAACACATAGCAGAAGTAACAAACAAGAATCTATTTCATTCATGATTGATAACATGTACTATGTAAATTCCAGAATTTAAGAACAAGATAGCGTACCTTGGTGTGGTGAAATTCAAAACCAAAAATTGAAGTACTCGGGAATACTTTTAATCTTCACTCCAATTTCACTTTACCCCCAAGATGTGTGGTCTTTCAATCAGTTTTCAAAGGGAGAATGAAAGTATGTCTCACTCTTACATACACACCATTTCTTATATCACTAATAAAAATTCTGTATGTTTCTCCCTTTATAACTAATTGAATATCTAATTAGGCTGACCTATTGGGCCTTTCAATTGGGCTTTAGTGTGTGGCTTGGAGTGGGACCAAAAGGGGCCAATAAGACACTAGCTCCAATGGGCCTAGACTTTTCTGTCAACTCTTGACGAGTCTAAAGTTACCATTAATTATATTTAATACCACTATATAGATATAATTGCATTCTAGGCCTTATTAATAAATTATATCCCAAGACTTTATTGTATATGCAACCCCTTCGTAAAATATTCGTAGTAATACAAAGTCATAAAATATAGACTGCCACTTTGAAAATTACTACATCTTAATCCTTGAGTACCCTATTTAATCATTTAAAGTTATTCATTATATATTTATGAAATCCAATTTTATAATTATATACTTTAGTAACTTCTTACCAAAGTGGTTAGACCTAACTCTCTGAATAACGGAACTCATTAAACTTATCTCAATGGAATATTTTATATCTCAATTAAGAGATTATGAATTCCATCTTGAGAATATATGTTCCATCAACACTAAATGTGGCTGCCCAACATACTGAAGTTTTGACCGTTACTTTAGATCTCACTCCTAATATATCAAAGCAACCTACATTTCATGATCAGGTCCATTATCCTCTCAAGATTAAGAGTTCATGTAAATAGAAGTCGTGAGATTTATTATTCATTTGACAGTCGTTAGAAGAATAATAAATCTCACAGCTGTCCAATTCAATATATCTTAACTCTTAAAACATATCAACATATCAACTAGATGTCTCTACTTCTATGATCAAGACAAATCATCTTAGTTGATACGTTGTAGTCTTCGCAGATGAAATGCCCAATTTCATCACTGACTACGAACTATAAATTCTGAGTTTACAAAGAATTTGTGACTTATATCTTCTGTGACTAAATCACATAAATCACATACTACGTATCTCATGGACTATATGATAATGTCTCAATATTCATGTTACCATTATTTTAGATAATAATAAAACAACTTTATTAATCACAATATTAAGTCATACATAATGTCATACATAATATCATACCTAGCATCATACAATAGGATTTAAAGGCACAAATCCTAATAGAGGTCTCCAATGTTGAGGTGTCTGGGTTTCACCATTGCATCATGTTGTCTGGCCAGGAGGCTTTTATACCTTTCTGTCCTTTGCTCTGTGTCCATCCTTACCTCGTCTATCAGATCAAGGTTGAGACGAAGTTGCTCTTCGTTATCCTTGTCCATGGTGGAGTCCGCAATACAAGATTGCTTAACACTCCTCCAACTTATGGCTCCACCTCCCAAGGTGAAAACACATCCTGAAGTGTAGTTTCTTAATCAGTTTCAAAGGGAGAATGATAGAGCGTCTCACTCTCACATACACACCATTTCACAACGATGTCTCTCTTTTTCACACATATAAATTCTGTATATTTCTCTCCTTATAACTGATTATCTAATTGGGTTAACCTTTTGGGCCTTTCCAATTGGGCTTTAGTATGTGGCTTGGAGTGGGACTAAAAGGGACCAATAAGACACTAGCTCCAACGGGCCTTGGGCTTTTCTGTCAACTCTTGATAAGTCCAAAGTTACCATTAACTATATTTAATACCACTATATAAATATAGTTGCACTCTAGGTCTTATTTATAAATTATATCCCAAAACTTTATTATACATGCAACCCCTTCATAAAATATTCGTAGTAATACAAAGTCATGAATGTAGACTGCCACTTTGTAAATTACTACATCTTATCCTTGGGTATCCGGTTTAATCCTTTAAAGTTATTTATTATATATTTATGAAATCTAATTTCATAATTATATACTTTAGTAACTTCTTACCAAAGTGGTTAGATGATGAGAATCAACAAGCATTCAAGGATCCATTGCATGTTCCAGTTGGGCCTATTACAAGAGCAAGATCCAAGAAGATCCAAGAAGCACTTAATGGGCTGATTCAAGAGATTTGGGCTGATTCTAATGCTGGATATTCCAAGCTTGGCCCAAAGGAAGATGAAAGTGTAGGAAATTTAATTCAAGCTATTTAGGGCTGATCTGACTTAATTGGGAGTGATTTATGGCAAGAATTAATGGCTGATTGACTTTCCAGCTCTGTATCAGTTAAGGCAGATTTTTTCCTATTTTGGATCTGCTAATTTCAGGCCAAATCAACTTTTATTTAGGGTTTTATTATATAGTACGTTTTTTAGGTATTTTCCTTGTTTTTAGGTGCATTTAATGCTTTTTAGGTCAAACTTGATTCCTGATATGGTAAGGTATCAATTAGGAGTTATTTTAGAATATATTTTCTTGTCTGTCAAGTTTTGTGGAGTCCTTAAATAGGCTCTGAAGTCTGTAAACGTTTTTGAAGATTATTGTTGAATAAAATTCAGAAAAGGTGAGGCTTTGCTCTCTTTTGGTTCTTCAAGAACTGTGAACTTATCAAGGATTCTTCCTTGTGGCGTTCAAACTTTATACCTTTGGTTCGTGATTCTTTATAATCATTGGGTCAAGGTCAATTTATACCTTTGGTTCGCGTTTCGATTATAAACGTTGGGTCAGGGTTTCTATCATAAATCTGAATTTTAGCTTTCCTGGGTTAAATATTCCAATATTTTTGTTGGGTTTCAAAGCGTGTCGATTGAGGTTCGCATCATTTGGTATCAGAGCACAGGTTCTAAAATCAGTTTTCTATCCCTTTATGATGAGAATCAACAAGCATTCAAGGATCCATTGCATGTTCCAGTTGGGCCTATTGCAAGAGCAAGATCCAAGAAGATCCAAGAAGCACTTAATGGGCTGATTCAAGAGATTTGGGCT
>NC_134016.1:19230889-19243389 GCF_040712315.1 Castanea sativa | reverse complement strand
AGATACTTGAGAATATACTTTACAGGTTGCCAATGTTTTGGTCCTGGATTTTATTGATATCGGCTGACCATGCCAACTAAATAATAGATATCTAGTCTAGTATAAAGCATGGAATACATTGGGCTTCCTACTGCAGAAGCAAAAGGAACTTGCCTCATCATATTTTCTTCCTCTTGAGTCTTAGGCTTTTGGTCGTCAGACAGAGGAACTCCATGTCTAAAAGGGAGCAATCCTTTCTTGGAGTTTTGCATGCCAAACCGTTCTAGAACCTTATCTATATATCCAGCTTGTGATAACCCTAATATCTAATTCATATGATCTCGCCAAAGCTTGATCCCTAGAATAAAGTTAGCCTTACCCAAGTCCTTCATATCAAATTGGCTTGACAACCAAACTTTTACCGATGGCATTACCTCTACATCATTCCCAATGAGTAGAATATCATCAACATAAAGCACTAGGAACATTACTACTTTATCTCGATGTCTTTTGTACACACATGGTTCATCAAGATTTTGTTCAAAACCAAATGACTTGATTGCTTGATCAAATCTGATGTTCCATGACCTAGATGCTTGCTTAAGTCCATAAATGGACTTTTTCAACTTGAATAGCATATGCTCTTGGTTCTTTGCTATGAAACTTTTCAGTTGCATCATATAGTTTTCTTCTTCAAGATTGCCATTAAGAAATGCAGTCTTGACATCCATTTGCCAAATCTCATAATCATAATGAGCAGCAATGGATAAGAGAATTCTGATAGATTTAAGCATTGTTACTGGTGAAAAGGTTTCTTCGTAATCAATACTTTCTTTTTGTGTATACCCTTTAGCTACTAGCCTTGCTTTAAAGATTTCAACATTTCCATCTATCACTCTCTTCCTCTTGTAAACCATTTGCAACCAACAGGTTTAATGTCGTTAGGTGCCTCTACAAGATCTCAAACTTGATTGGAATACATCGAATCTAATTCAAAATTCATAGCTTGAACCCAATAATGTGCATATATATCATTCATTACTTCTTCATAAGTGTAAGGATCCAATTCAGCCTCTTATCTTATAGGAGGCTGAAAAATTCTCCCACTACAACGAGGCATCTGAGTACTAGACATCTCATGAGTAGTATCTTGTGGTGTATCTAATACAGCCACATCATCCCTAGTTTCATCCATTGCCTGTTCAACTACAGGTTCTTTTATTTCAGCCAATACAACTCTACTTCTAGGAGTAAAATTATGCATGTAGTCATTTTCCAAGAATTTGGCATTTGTGATAACAAACACTTTATTATCCTTATGACTATAGAATAAACCTCCAACACTTCCTTTTGGATACCCTACAAAAAATACCACTTCTATTTTAGACTGTAACTTGTTAGACTTTCCTTTTAACACATGTGCTGGACAACCCCAAATATGAAGATGTCTCATACTAGGCTTACTCCCATTCCACAACTCTACGGGTGTTTTAGGAACAGACTTTGAAGGTACTAAATTTAGAAGATACATTGTAGTACTTAAGGCATATCCCTAAAAGGAAATTGATAGAGTCGAATAACTAAATATGGACCTAACTATATCTAAAAGAGTTTTATTCATTCTTTCTGCTACACCATTTTGTTGTGGAGTTTTAGGTGCAATCAACTAGGATATGATCCCATTTTCAGTCAAGTAATCCTTGAAATCCCCAAGAAGGTATTCACCACCTCGATTAGATCGAATGACATTTATGTATTTACCTAATTGATTCTCAACTTCAGCCCTAAACTCTTTGAATTATTCAAAAGCTTCGGACTTCCGTTTCATTTGGTATACATAACCAAATCTAGAGTAATCATTAGTGAAAGTAATGAAATACTCATAGCCACCTCTTGCTTGGATTGACATAGGACCACATACATCTGAATGTACTAGTTCTAGCAAATTTTGGGCTCTTCTTCCTTTTGCATTAAAAGGTCGTTTGGTTATTTTACCTTCTAAACAAGATTTACAAACTGGAAAACCATCAAAGTTCATGGGCCCTAAGAGTCCATCTTTAATAAGTCTTTGAATTCTATTTGAATTAATATGACCCAAACGCAAGTGCCAAAGATATGCATCACTAGTAGAAGGAAGCCTTCTCTTTAATGATTTCACATGTGAATTATTATCTAATTTAGAATTATATAATTCATGCTTATCAGGAGTTAAAATATAAAGACCATCCACAATATTGCCAGAACAGATAAACACTTTACCCTTCTTTATTACAACATTGTCTTTAAGGATAACACACTATCCATATTTACCTAAATAAGTTGCAGAAATTAAATTCCTACGAACATTAAGTACATAAAGATAGTCTTCCAATATTAAAACCCTAGACTCCAAGCATAAATTAACAACTCTAACAGCTACAACCGGAATCCTGCTCCCATCAACCAAAGTAAGAAATAATTCCCCTTCATTCAGCTTTCTGGTCTCCTGAAATCCCTGCAAAGAATTGCAGATATGATTAGTACAACCTGAATCCACACACCAGGAATCCATGGGATTCTGTACCAAACATATTTCAAGAAGAAAGGAACTTTTCATACCCTTATTCTTGGCAGCTTTGAACTTTTGACAATTCCTCTTCCAATGTCCTTTCTCACCACAATGGAAACATTTTCCTTTGATTTTCTTTCCTTTGTTGGCAACCCCTAAGGCAATTTGTTTACTTTCTTGCTTGGTGAAGTCCTTCTTCTTCTTCTTCTTCTTCTTACCCTTGCCTTTCGATTTAGGTTGAGAAGTAGAAGCTAAGCTTCACCCATATTGGCTTCAACACTAGAAGTACCAAGGATGCCTTCCACCGCTACTAATTCATTCATTAATTTAGACAATGAATAAATATTTTTATTCATATTATAATTGAATCTGAATTTCTTGAATGATTCTAGTAGTGACTGGAGTATCATATCCACTTGGGATTCTCCATCAATATCAGCACCTAAAACCTCCATTATATTTAGATTAGAGATCATTGTAAGAGAATGCTCCCTCACTGAAGTACCTTCATCCATTTTGGTATTATAAATCTGCCTTATAGTTTCCTGCCTTGCAGAACGGCCTTGCTCACCAAACATCTCCTTCAGACTTAGCATAATGTCCGAAACCAGTTCTACATCCTGCATTTGATGCTGTTGAACATTTGAGATAGATGCTAGGATGTAGCACTTGGCCATCTCATTAGATTTCTGCCAACGAACATATCATTGTTTTTCCCTAGAAGGAGCATCTAATGAAGGAAAGTTAGGACATGATTGAGTAAGCACATATTTGTACTCTTCAGCTGTAAGAACAATGTCCAAATTTATTTTCTAGTCAACATTGTTGGATCCAGTCAGTTTGTTTTTATTAAGAATAGTAACAAGCGGGCTAAATGATGCCATGATCAAATCTAAAAATAATAAACATGAATATAATAAGTAAACTGTACATTATCAATTTAGCATATAAACATATAGTATGAAACCTTAATAAAATCATAACATAATATATGCAACGACAACCTAATCCTATATTCAATATCCCTCAGCATGGAGTGAACATAAATATTATGATTGATTGAGAACTTTTCTCATTATAAGTGTTATCATGATAACTCTTATCAAACACTAATAATATGTCATTTTACATTTAGCCTCTAAGTAATAATAGTAAGAACTCAGCATAGAGGATACTATAATACTTAGTCTAGTGTATACCATTATCTAGAATGATGAGAATCAACAAGCATTCAAGGATCCATTGCATGTTCCAGTTGGGCCTATTACAAGAGCAAGATCCAAGAAGATCCAAGAAGATCCAAGAAGCACTTAATGGGCTGATTCAAGAGATTTGGGCTGATTCTAACGCAGGATATTCCAAGCTTGGCCCAAAGGAAGACGAAAGTGTTCTAAATTTAATTCAAGCTATTTAGGGCTGATCTGACTTAATTGGGAGTGATTTATGGCATGAATTAATGGCTGATTGACTTTTTAGCTCTATATCAGTTAAGGCAGATTTTTTCCTATTTTGGATCTGCTAATTTCAGACCAAATCAGCTTTTATTTAGGGTTTTATTGTTTAGTACGTTTTTTAGGTATTTTCCTTGTTTTTAGGTGCATTTAATGCTTTTTAGGTCAAACTTGATTCCTGATATGGTAAGGTATCAATTAGGAGTTATTTTAGAATATATTTTCTTGTCTGTCAAGTTTTGCGGAGTCCTTAAATAGGCTCTGAAGTTTGTAAACGTTTTTAAGATTATTGTTGAATAAAATTCAGAAAAGGTGAGGCTTTGCTCTCTTTTGGTTCTTCAAGAACTGTGAACTTATCAAGGATTCTTCCTTGTGGCGTTCAAACTTTATACCTTTGGTTCGTGATTCTTTATAATCATTGGGTCAAGGTCAATTTATACCTTTGGTTCGCGTTTCGATTATAAACGTTGGGTCAGGGTTTCTATCATAAATCTGAATTTTAGCTTTCCTGGGTTAAATATTCCAATATTTTTGTTGGGTCTCAAAGCGTGTCGATTGAGGTTCGCATCACTAGAATCATGTGTAGCCACATTTCATCCCTTTAACAGGCTTATTTTGTAGTTTCACGATACAAAACACCCTCCGCATGGAATGCAAAGCTCAAGGCTAAGATAAGGTGTTTGATCAAACCACTATAAACCAGGAAATTCAATCTTGTAGGACTATGAAATAAGTACTCTCCGCATGGAATGCTAAGCTCAAAGTAAAGACAAAGTATATATTCACACTACTATGAACCAACAATGGAGGCCGTAAGATGCAGCCCTTGTATTTCTCTCTCACTAAATGTTTTTAATTAAAGGTTTTTAATTTGTAAACATGTGTAATCTAATCACACACAGCCTTGCATTTTATACATTTGAAAACACTTAGAAAAAGTTCAAAATTCCTTTCAATGACATTATTGCGAGTATCTCGCGACTAAGCTCTTCTCACAAAAATGAATTAAGGCAAAAAAAAAGTGAAAACACAAAATTCAGACAGAAATTTTCGCGACGGTCTCGCGACTGTTTCGCAAGTAAAGCTTACCTTCGAAATATTTTGTGAAAACAGAAAATTCAAACAGAAGCTTTCGCGACTATTTCGTGAGTAAAGCTTACCAGCGAAAAACCCGTGTTTTCAGTTTTTAAAGGAAAGATCTGGATATTTTCAACGGTTTTCCATAAACAAACAACCACCATATGAGCATAATAGATGAGATTTGATATCAAAACTAAATTCCATTGATGCTATAACCTTAAAGATCAATTTAACATACTTAAATTCAAATTTAAACAACATCATAACATTAACATCAGTTTTTATCAAATCATAGTTTCAACAACCATGCAGAAATTTAATTACATATATAATCTTCAAACATCATGAAACTATTATCTCTAATTCCAAAACTCACAAAACATATTATACAGATTTGAATTGAAGACCGCTCTGATACCATTTGATGGAAAATACATGTTTGCATTACATACAAAACATACGCAGTGGAAAATTAACGAATCTACTTCATTCGCAATTGATAACATGTACTATGTAAATTTCAGAATTCTAGAACAAGAGAGCATACCTTGGTGTGGTGAAATTCAAACAAGAATCAAAAGTACTCGGGAATACTTTTAATCTTCACTCCAATTCCACTTTACGCCCAAGAAGTGTGGTCTTTCAATCAGTTTCAAAGAGATAATGATAGAGTGTCTCATTCTCACATGCACACCATTTCACAACGATGTCTCTCTTTTTCACACATATAAATTCTGTATGTTTCTCTCCTTATAATTGATTATCTAATTGGGCTAGCCTTTTGGGAATTTCCAATTGGGTTTTAGTATGTGGCTTGGAGTGGGATTAAAAGAGACCAATAAGACACTAGCTCCAATGGGCCTTGGGCTTTTCTGTCAACTCTTGACAAGTCTAAAGTTACCATTAACTATATTTAGTACCACTATATAAATATAGTTGCACTCTAGGCCTTATTTATAAATTATATCCCAAGACTTTATTATACATGCAACCCCTTCATAAAATATTCGTAGTAATACAAAGTCATGAATGTAGACTGCCACTTTGTAAATTACTACATCTTATTCTTGAGTACCTAGTTTAATCCTTTAAAGTTATTCATTATATATTTATGAAATCTAATTTCATAATTATATACTTAAGTAACTTCTTACCAAAGTGGTTAGGCTTAACTCTCTGAATAACTGAACCCATTAAACTTATCTCAAGGGAATATTTTATATCTCAATTAAGAGACTATGAATTCAATCTTGAGAATATGTATTTCATCAACACTAAACGTGGCTGCCCAACATATTGAGGTTTTGACTGTTATTTTAGATCTCACTCCTGATATATCAAAGTAACCTACATTTCATGATCAGGTTCATTATTCTCTCAGGATTAAGAGTTCATGTAAATAGAAGTTGTAAGATTTATTATTTATTTGACAGTCATTAGGAGAATAATAAATCTCACAGCGGTCTAGTTCAATATTTCTTAACTCTTAAAACATATCAACATATCAACTAGAAGTCTACACTTCCATGATTAAGACAAATCATCTTAGTTGATATGTTATAGTCTTCTTAGATGAAATGCTCTATTTCATCATCGACTACGAACTATAATTCTGAGTTTACAAAGAACTTGTGATTTATATCTTCTATTACTTTTCACATAAATCATATACTATTCATCTCATGGACTATATGATAATGTCCAATATTTGTTACCATTATTTTAGATTATAATAAAATAACTTTATCAATCACAATATTAATTCATACATAATGTCATACATAGCATTATACAATAGGATTTAAGGGCACTAATCCTAACACTTTGATCATGGAGTGCATCACTACGGTGACATATTCCATTTTGGTTAATGGGGAGCCACAAGGAATGAATAGCCCAACTAGTGGAGTAAGATAAGGAGACCCATTGTCTCCTTATCTCTTTCTTTTTTTGTGTGGAGGACCTAGATGCTATCTTTCGAAAGGCAGATAATGATGGGGACATTCATGGCTTCTTAATATGTAGAAGAGGCCCAAAGCTTACTCACCTCTTTTTTGCGTATGATTGCCTATAATTTTGCAGGGCCACCTTGAAGGAGTGTGATCAAATAAAAAAGCTTTTGAACACCTATGAAGCTGCCTCAGGTCAAAGGGTGAACAAGGATAAGACTACACTCTTCTTTAGTAGAAATACAGATGATGCTACCCAAGTGGCAATCAAAGTCTCTCTTGGTCTCTTGGCGATCCAACATTATGAGAAGTATTTGAGATTACCTTCATTTGTAGGTAGGAATAAGAAAGCTTGCTTCACTCAGATCAAAGAATGAATATGGTAAAAAATGCAAGGATGGAACGAGAAGTTGCTCTCTCAAGCGAGTAAAGAAGTTATGATAAAATCAATGATTCAATCAATCCCAGCCTATTCTATGAATGTGTTCAAGCTACCGGTTAGCCTTTGCAAAGACATTAAGACTATGATTCGAAAGTTATGGTGGGGAAGTGGTGAGGCAAAGAAGATCCACTGGGTAAAATGGAGTACGTTGTGTTCTTCAAAATCTGTTAAAGGTATGGGGTTTCGTGATATCCAAAATTTCAATAAGGTCATGCTTGCAAAGTAGGTTTAGAGGTTCCTCCATCAGAAAAATACCCTGCGGTACGAGGATTTTAATGCCAAATAGTATTTTGGATGCACCAATTCCTTCAAAATGCTTCTATGCTTGGAGGAGTATTTTGCAATCTACGGATGCAATTAAAAAAATAGCGATTTGGAGAGTGGGAGATGGGCAAAACATTAGAATTTGGGATCATAATTGGCTACCCATACTTGGTATGAGCAAAGGGGTATCGCCAAGAATAGATGCAGAGCTAAATAAGGTGTGTGATCTCTTTTATCCTAATACGAAGATGTGGAATACAGAGGTGCTACAAAATTCCTTTTATCCCTGGGAAGCTAACTTGATAAGGAAAATTTATGTGAGTGCTTTGTGCAACGAGGACTGCCTCGTGTGGCCCAAGTCATCGGATGGTTGCTATTCGGTCAAGTTTGCCTATCAAATGCTCACAACTAAAGTGATTAGTGGAGCCTTTTCATTGTCTACTGGTGAAGATTCGAAGGTATGGAGGGGGTATTTGGAAGATTCGAGCTCCCCAAAAAATCGCGCACTTCATGTGGAGAGCAATAAAAGACTCCTTGCCTTCAAAACAAAATTTGGTTCATCGAAAAATCCCTTTGGACAAGACATGCTCTCTGTGTGATGAACAACAGGAAACGGTTCCACATGCGCTATGGTTATGTGACCAAGTCAAGGCAGTATGGAAATTAGTACCCTTCTTTTCTCGATTATACTAGACTGGATATAGGTTTTTCATGGACCTCCTTAAGGTTGATGCGAACCTCAATCGACACGCTTTGAGACCCAACAAAAATATTGGAATACTTGCCCAAGAAAGCTAAAATTCAGATTTTTGATAGAACCCTGACCCAACGTTTATAAGTGAAACGCGAACCAAAGGTATAAGTAACAGACCTTGACCCAGTGATTATAAAGAATCACGAACCGAAGGTATAAAGTTTGAACGCCACAAGGAAGAATCCTTGATAAGTTCACAGTTCCTGAAGAACCTAAAGAAGAGCAAAGCCTTACCTTTTCTGATTTTCATTCAATAATATATGAAAAACGTTTACAGACTTGAGGGCCTATTTAAGGGCTCCATAAAACTTGACAGACAAGAAAATATATTCTAAAATAACTCCTAATTGACTCTGCAATCAACACACATTCTCCAAGTTCCATCCTTCTTAGACACAAGTAGCACCAGCATCGCACATGGACTTATGCTCTCTCTCACATATCCCTTGGTCAGCAACTCATCAACTTGCCCTTGAAGTTCCTTTGTCTCCTTCGGATTACTCCTATAGGCTAGTCGGTTAGGAATTGTTGCACCTGGCACAAAATCAATTTGATGCTCTATTCCTCTAATAGGTGGCAATCCACAAGGAACATCATTAGGAAACACGTCCTCATATTCCTGCAACAAAGAGACAACAACATTAGGCAAAGATTCGTCAAGTTCGTTAGTATTAAAACACACCTCTTTGTACAAGAGTACAAATATAGGCTGGTTTGTATAAAAAGCACTCTTGACATCACTCGCCTTAGTATAAAAACTCCCTTATTTTTTTGTTTTTCTCTCATTTTTTCCACCCACAACTGTCTTTTCACTCTTTTTTACGTTTTCACTCTTTCTTTTTCTTTCACTCTCTTTCTCATCATCTTTTTTTGAACTCTCAGTCTCACAATTTTTCATGTCATTTTCTCTTTTCAGTTTCGTTTGATCTTCATACACTTGTCTTGGAGTCAACGGTACAAGAGTAATGATTTTATTATCTTTTACAAATAAATGCTTATTCTTGAACCCGTCATGATTGACCTACCTGTCAAACTGCCATGGCCTGCCCAATAAAATGTGACCCACTTGCAATGGAACAACATCACAAAGTACTTCATCCTTGTACCTCCAAATTGAAAAAAAAAACCAGTACTTGCTTATTTACCTTAACCTCTCCACAAACATTCAACCATTACAACTTATATGGTCTAGGGTGTTTCAAGGTAGGTAAATTCAAATTTTCAACTAAAGTAGTGCTAGCCACATTAGTACAGCTTCCCCCATCTATAATCATACTACATACCTTGTTGTTGATGTGGCATCTAGTATGAAAAATGTTCTCCCTTTCTTGTTCCATGTCATTCTCTTTGACTTGGGTATTTAAAGCACGCCTATCCACAAGTGACTCACCCTCCACCGGATACTCCACATCATCATCACAAGCATCCTCAAGTGATGGAATTTGGTCATCATCTTCCTCGCTTTCAGTTTCCACCTCTCCATCAATACGTGCGATCATGGTCCTCTTATTTGGGCATTGTGAAGCAATATGACCTACTCCCAAACAACGAAAACACTTAATATCACGATTACGAGTTTGAGATTCATTCTTACCTTTGTTGACACTGGGAGCTTCATCTCTCCTTTTTGGTGGTTCGGTTTTGGACTTGAAAACATCCACTTCTTCTTTCCTCCCATTTGACCTCCATGAAGCAAAGGAACCCGGATTTTGAAATGACCAAGTTCCTTTCCTTTTAAGCTGTTGTTCCGCCTTTCTTGCCATGTGCACTATGTCCTCCAACTCCACGTAGTGCTGCAACTCCACCATATTGGCAATGTCCCGATTCATCCCATTCAGAAACCTTGCCATGGTAGCTTCTCTATTCTCCTCTACATTTGCCCGAATCATGGCAATCTCTATCTCCTTGTGGTAGTCATCCACGCTCCTATAGCCTTGAGTAAGACTCTGTAATTTATGATACAAGTCCCTATAGTAGTGACTAGGAACAAACTGCCTCCTCATGATGGCCTTCATTTCCTCCCAAGTCTCAATAAGTCTCTCATGGTTTCTCCTTCTATTCATCACAAGTTGATCCCACCATATAATAGCATAGTCAGTGATGAGAATCAACAAGCATTCAAGGATCCATTGCATGTTCCTGTTGGGCCTATTACAAGAGCAAGATCCAAGAAGATCCAAGAAGATCCAAGAAGCACTTAATGGGCTGATTCAAGAGATTTGAGCTGATTCTAACGCAGGATGTTCCAAGCTTGGCCCAAAAGAAGATGAAAGTGTAGTAAATTTAATTCAAGCTATTTAGGGCTGATCTGACTTAATTGGGAGTGATTTATGGCATGAATTAATGGCTGATTGACTTTCCAGCTCTGTATCAGTTAAGGCAGATTTTTTCCTATTTTGGATCTGCTAATTTCAGACCAAATCAGCTTTTATTTAGGGTTTTATTATTTAGTACATTTTTTAGGTATTTTCCTTGTTTTTAGGTATTTTCCTTGTTTTTAGGTGCATTTAATGCTTTTTAGGTCAAACTTGATTCCTGATATGGTAAGGTATCAATTAGGAGTTATTTCAGAATATATTTTCTTGTCTGTCAAGTTTTGTGGAGTCCTTAAATAGGCTCTGAAGTCTGTAAACGTTTTTCAGGTTATTATTGAATAAATTCAGAAAAGGTGTGGCTTTGCTCTCTTTTGGTTCTTCAAGAACTGTGAACTTATCAAGGATTCTTCCTTGTGGCGTTCAAACTTTATACCTTTGGTTCGTGATTCTTTATAATCATTGGGTCAAGGTCAACTTATACCTTTGGTTCGCGTTTCTCTTATAAACGTTGGGTCAGGGTTTCTATCATAAATCTGATTTTTAGCTTTCCTGGGTTAAATATTCCAATATTTTTGTTGGGTCTCAAAGCGTGTCGATTGAGGTTCGCATCATTTGGTATCAGAGCACAGGTTCTAAAATCAGTTTTCTATCCTTTTATCTTTTGTTTCCTGTTATCATCCTATCCTGTTTCTGTTGTGTTCTTCATTCATCGTTCTTATTTTTTTGTTTTTGTTGAAGTGCACTAGGTGAAAATCGTGCACCCAGTTCCCAAAAAAAAAAAAAAAAAAAAAAAAAAAAAAAAATTTTGTTTGTAGTTTCAGTTCTCTCAGACCAAAATATTGTTTTTTTTTGTCGTCTTCCTTTGACTTGGTATTTCTGTCATATCTTCTTACCATTGGTATTTTCCTTGTTTTTTAGGTATTTTCCTTGTTTTTCCTTCTTAAAATCGTGCACCCAGTTCCCAAATAAAAAAAAATAAAAAAAATTTGTTTGTAGTTTCAGTTCTCTCAGACCAAAATATTGTTTTTTTTTTGTCTTCTTCCTTTGATTTGGTATTTCTGTCATATCTTCTTACCATTGGTATTTGTTTTAACACTACAAGTTGAATTTCTTGATCAAGTTTGTTAGTTCATTGCAGAACTGAAAAGGCGAAGCTACGAGTGGAAAAAGGCAAGAGGGTGTGAGACTAATATCGGAAAAAAGCCAATTTCAGAGTGAAACACGAGTGGGAGTGACATAATTTGAGTGCAAACACGTGAGGGAGTGTTGTGAGGAATTATTTCTAACAATTCTCTGTTGTTTCAAAAGTATGTCTTTCAGGTGTGAAACATCAAATAGGGAAGGAGGGGAGGAGTCGTCCATCATTTTACAGGCTATGCAACAACAATTTGAACGCATGAACGTGGTGTTTAATGAGATTCGGGATCGGATGGATAGGCAAGACACTGTTATTGCTACTTTGCGTGAGGAGCGTCCCCAAAGAGGCCCTAATGCTAGAAGGCAAGAAATACGTTCTCACATGAATGATTCTGATGACTACCACGAGGATGAATTTGAAGATGAAGAAGATCAAGCTTCACTGAACAATGAAGGCAGGTTTGTGCCAAGGAGAGAAAGGCGTGGTGGAGGTTTCCGAAGAGATCCAAGATGGCAAGATGGGACTGACAGGAACCTAGGAAACATAAAAATGAAGATACCCACATTCCAAGGGAAAAATG
>NC_134016.1:19225889-19228389 GCF_040712315.1 Castanea sativa | reverse complement strand
GGGCTGATCTGACTTAATTAGGAGTGATTTATGGCATGAATTAATGGCTGATTGACTTTCCAGCTCTGTATCAGTTAAGGCAGATTTTTTCCTATTTTGGATCTGCTAATTTCAGACCAAATCAGCTTTTATTTAGGGTTTTATTATTTAATACGTTTTTTAGGTATTTTCCTTGTTTTTAGGTGCATTTAATGCTTTTTAGGTCAAACTTGATTCCTGATATGGTAAGGTATCAATTAGGAGTTATTTCAGAATATATTTTCTTGTCTGTCAAGTTTTGTGGAGTCCTTAAATAGGCTCTGAAGTCTGTAAACGTTTTTCAGATTATTGTTGAATAAAATTCAGAAAAGGTGATGCTTTACTCTCTTTTGGTTCTTCAAGAACTGTGAACTTATCAAGGATTCTTCCTTGTGGCGTTCAAACTTTATACCTTTGGTTCGTGATTCTTTATAATCATTGGGTCAAGGTCAACTTATACCTTTGGTTCGCGTTTCTCTTATAAACGTTGGGTCAGGGTTTCTATCATAAATCTGATTTTTAGCTTTCCTGGGTTAAACATTCCAATATTTTTGTTGGGTCTCAAAGCGTGTCGATTGAGGTTCGCATCAGGAGGGCAATAACTTGGCACTCACCTTAGCTAGAAGAGCAGTTCTATCAGCAGACACCGATGTATGGGTAGAAGAACTACCTACAAATTTGGATGATGTATTCCAATTTTATTTAGTTCAATAAAATTCACTTACCTTTTTCTATATAAAAAAAATGTATACTTCAGTCCAATTTGGACTAATTGAGCCTTAAATTGATTCTTTTTGTAGTTTGCCTTTCCAAGTTTAGCTCAATATTTCTTTCTTTTTTTTCTTAATTTTTGAGTTGAAAAGTATGTAATTTTATTATATTTGGGTTAAACTCTAGTTTGGAGTTAAAAATAGGGCTGTAAAGGAGCTGGGCTTTTTTGAGTAGTGCATGTTCAAGTTTGGCTCGTCAATAAAAAACAAAAGCTCAAACTTGGCTTGAGTTTGTGACAAGCCTAAAATAATGTTTAAGCTTGAGCTCGTGAGAATGCCAAAAAGCTTGGGCTTGGCTTGGCTTGATTAGTTAGTCAAGCTAGGTTCGAGCTTAATATCAAGCTCAAACTTGAGCTTAGGTCAAGCATTCAATCTTAAGATCTAAGAAAATTACATTATTAAATGCTTAAATCTCCAAAATAAGTATAAAAAAAAAGATTATACTCATTTTATTATGCTTCTTGTCACACTTATTATTAGCCATTATTCAAATTTAAATTTTACATAATTAAATCTATTCATTCATTCTTCATATTCTACAGTTTCAACAGTTATTCAAAATACAATTTTTACACTCTCATTAAAGGTGAAGAATTAGAAAAATACTTGTTTGTAACTATTATAAATGGGAAAAGAATAGCATGTTTCATAACTTTACATTAGATGGTAGGGGTGTGCGCGGGTCGGATTGGGCAGGTAAAGGCCAATATTTCTATCCAATCTGCCACTAGTAGGTTGGGAAAATTCCAATCCGGTGGATTGGTTACAAATTTTGGTGGTTTCAATTTGGCGGGTTGGCATTAACAACATTTTTTTTAAAAATTATCACAAACTACAATTTGTTATTGAATAATCTCAAAATATAACTAGTGCACAAAATAAACTAAAGGTAGATTTCATTGAATAATCTCAATTCCAACACAAACATAGGGTTGATGAAAAAGAGATATATCATCTCTAACAAAAGTGGGCTCTGCCTTACAACTTAGGAAATTAAAAAATAGTAGGCTTTGCCTTACAATATAGGAAAATTAAATCAACAAACTTAAAGTCTTAACATTCCCAAAGTCACATCAAGGATTAAAAATAATAACATGCAAACACAACAAATAAACTTCAAAATGTTATGCATGGTCTCAAAAGCCACAATGTAATCAAAATTAAACCCACTGAAAATAAACACAAGTCTAACAAAAGTTCTTCACAAAATAGACCACATCAATCAACTTCATGCTTGGTACCACTCCAAAAATTAAGTTGAACTCCTCCAAAGCAAGTAGCAACCTAATCAATCATCCACTACATAAGATAAAATGAATTTTACTTTTATTATATTGTTCATGTTATCATTTATATTGTAATCAATCTAATCAAGTTTAAGCAAATGAAGATAGAGAAAGGATATATATATTACATATAACAAACATGTTACTACAATTAATCAAAACTATCTAAATTAAATTATCCATGAACCAACTTCAACAAATACTTTAAAAAAAATGTTACTTGACTCAATTTCTTCATATTTTTCTATGTCATCCATAACCTCTCGAAGGTTGATTGGAATTGGTGAAGACTGCAACCAATTTTGTTCACAAATAAGAGCTTCCACTATCTTTGGAGTTAAAGAACTTCAAAATGGATCAAGTACACGTCTACCAATACTAAAAGCTGACTCAGAGGCAACTGTAGAGACTGGAGCAGCCAAGACA
>NC_134016.1:19215889-19220889 GCF_040712315.1 Castanea sativa | reverse complement strand
AATGACAGCGAGTTTTACCTTTTTCTCCTCGGAGTAGTTGTGGCACTCAAAGATTAACTCCACTTTCTTCTCCCACTCCAAGTATGCTTCTGGATCATTTTTCCCTTGGAATGTGGGTATCTTCATTTTTATGCTTCCTAGGTTCCTGTCAGTCCCATCTTGCCATCTTGGATCTCTTCGGAAACCTCCACCACGCCTTTCTCTCCTTGGCACAAACCTGCCTTCATTGTTCAGTGAAGCTTGATCTTCTTCATCTTCAAACTCATCCTCGTGGTAGTCATCAGAATCATTCATGTGAGAACGCCTTTCTTGCCTTCTAGCATTAGGGCCTTTTTGGGGACACTCCTCACGCAAAGTAGCAATAACAGTGTCTTGCCTATCCATCCGATCCCGAATCTCATTAAACACCACGTTCATGCGTTCAAATTGTGGTTGCATAGCTTGCAAAATGATGGACGACTCCTCCCCTCCTTCCCTATTTGATGTTTCACACCTGAAAGACATACTTTTGAAACAACAAAGAATTGTTAGAAATATTTCCTCACAACACTCCCTCACGTGTTTGCACTCAAATTACGTCACTCCCACTCGTGTTTCACTCTTAAATTGGCTTTTTCCCGATATTAGTCTCACACTCTCTTGCCTTTTTCCACTCGTAGCTTCGCCTTTTCAGTTCTGCAATGAACTAATAAACTTGATCAAGAAATTTAACTTGTAGTGTAAAAACAAATACCAACGGCAAGAAGATATGACAGAAACACTAAATCAAAGGAAGAGGACAAAAGAAAACGATATTCTGGTCTGAGAGATTTGAAACTAAAAACAAAATTTTTTTTTTTTTTTTTTTTTTCACTTTTTTTTTTTTTTTTTTTTTTTTTTGGGAACTGGGTGCACGATTTTAACCTAGTGCACTTCAACAAAAACAAAAAAAAAATAAGAACGATGAATGAAGAACACAGAAGGACTAATAGGATGGTAACAGGAAACAAAAATAAATGATTCATGTATGTAACATAGATTTATTTCATGAGTGTAGTTCCTCTTCTCAAAAAGTTTTTTTCTTATTTTATTCATAAAAAACAGATCTTATTTTTTCTCTACAAATCTAGATTTTCTTATTCACAAAACAGATTTGATTTTTCTTAATAAAAATCACATTTTTTAACTTTGCTCCAAAACAGATTTGATATTTTTCAGCAAAAACCTTGTTCTTTCTTTATATAAAAAACAGTTTTGATTTTCTTTACAAAATCAAAATTTTTTATCTGCACAAAAAATGGATCTGGTTTCTTTTATAATGAATCAAATAAATTTTTTTATTTACAAAAACATATCTAAATTTTTTTCTAAAAAAAGTGGATACATTCATAAGATGGATTTATGTGACTTAGTTTTGGTTTAGTGTGTCATGTATGTTCAACATATCATTCATATCATGCAAAAAAGGTATATTGGTCATTAGAGTCTAGAAGACCAGACTCTGTTTGGGCGGAATGGGTGTCTAACACCTTCCCATTCCATAACCTAGCCTCCGAACTTAGCTCTTTTGGATAGGTAGACCTATGCTTTGTCTTTCTTTTTATTTTTGGGAAGATTGTAACTAGAACAAAAAGCCATGTATTCTTTTAGTAGATTGTAACTATGAGTCAAAGCCTTATAGGATTGAATCTATCAAGCTTGTATTTATTTTTATTCAATCAATGTTAATGAAGCATTTTGATCATGTAAATTTGTACTTATTTTTTTATTTTTTTTTTGTATAAAAAAAATAAGTGGCGACTCCACATCACTTATCCAAAAAGAGAGGTGCCCTAAAAAAGCAAGCAAATCTCTTTTTTTGAGAGCACCCTTTCATGGAAGTTGCAGTATCTCACAATGGCGACTCCACTGGGGATGTCAAGGGCTAAACTTCGTGTTAAACTTAAGTGACCAAATATATACCATTGTTTTTTGCATGGTTTTGCATGATATTATTGTTTGTTTGTTTATTTATGTCTTGAGATGTTGTATGATATTTGTGTTTGTGTTGGTTGTTAAGAGCTTTCCCTAACTGTCATAGTGTGTGCCATCAAAACAACAAAATGTATGCACCTCTCTCAACAATATGGTGGTAGCAACCATGGATCACCGGTCTTTATTAGATTCAGGTACCCAGTGGCGAACTCACTAACTCATAGCCTAAGTCACTAGATCATTTCTTATTGACTGTAAAGGATAGACCATGCCATTTGGACCAACACAATGTTCATTACATTACAAGTTGGGAGGTGTAACGTCCTATTTATGGGAAACAATAAAACAACAAATCCACCCTACAATGTAATGACTTAGAACCTACCCTTATGCCGGTCCATGTTAAAAATTGCATTGCATGTTGTGTGTGTTTGTTTGATTGATAGATATAGATGGGGATGTAGCTGTGATTGACCCAACCAAGCCTTTACTTAGGAGAGAATTTGGTCAAGATCAGAGGGAAGGCTCCAAAGAGAACCCAAGACTGACACTCAAGCTAGTAGTTCCAATTCCAAGCTCGACACTCCCATCACGGTACTGAAGCTCGTGAGCATAGAAGACACTCTGCTGCTACAACATCATAATCTCATATTCGACTTGCAAGACAGTTCAAGCCATAAGAAGACTGAAGATCCCGTCACCATGGCAGAAAAGGGAGAACATCTGAACACTAAAGAACCTATGAACACCCAAGAGCTACTAAACACCATGGTAGCTAGTCAAATCCAACTGGGGGAGGACATGAACCATATGGTACAACAGTTTCAGAATTTGAAGAGTGGCTAAGAGGTGAATAAGACTGACCATAATTCCCCAACCTTGGAGGGAGAGAAGAAGATCAATGAGAGAATAAACAAGGTGGAAGAGATGATTAGGAGAGCTCGCAAGTGGAAGACCTTATGGATTACCAATCACTCTCACTTTTCCCTGATGTGAGATTGCCTACCAAGTTCAAGATGCCAACTTGGACAAGTTTGATGGGACCGGCTACCCAAAGTCCCATCTAAAGATATATATGAAGGCCATGCAACCCCTGAGAGTGACTGAAGAGCTACTTGCTCAAATGTTCCAAAACACTCTGACTAGAGCTGCTATTAGGTGGTTCCGCAACCTAGGAGCAAGGAGTTAGGAGGATATCTGCCGTGAGTTTCACAAGCAATATAAGTACAACATAGAGGTGGATATAACAACGACGGATCTTGAGACCACTAAGCAAGAGCCGAAAGAATCCTTCTATACCTTCATTACCAAATGGAGTCCAAAGCTGCACAGATGATGAGTAGGCCAAGTGAAGAAGAACAATTAGTTATGGTTATAAAGAATTTATTACCTGTATACCATAAGTACTTGTTTGCCCAATATTTTCCTAACTTTAAAGCTTGGATTGCTATTGAAACCTAAATTGAAGATGCAATAAATAATGGCACTATATATAATGAGGACCCACCAAGGTTTAAAAAGAATTTAGGATCTAGTTATAAAACTGCAAAAGTTTCTAATATCCATAAAAATGATCCTTATCGACTTATTGCACCCATTTCACTCATGCACATATCACAAGGGCCACCTCCAAGGCCTATGAGGTAGTTTCATGAGTTGCATATGCCTATGAGTCAAGTATTTAAGAAGCTAAAAGCAAAAGGGTTACTAAAGCCCTTAGACCCAAGACCAATACCAAACCCACTGCCTGCAAGATTTGATGTGAATAAGAGATGTGCCTACCACCAAGGCCTTGACCATGATATCGACAGGCGTTTTGGCCTTCGTCATGCAATTCAAGACTTAATAAACAACAAGGTGATTGCACTGTGATGAGAATCAACAAGCATTCAAGGATCCATTGGCATTCAAGGATCCATTGCATATTCCAGTTGGGCCTATTACAAGAGCAAGATCCAAGAAGATCCAAGAAGCACTTAATGGGCTGATTCAAGAGATTTGGGCTGATTCTAATGCAGGATATTCCAAGCTTGGCCCAAAGGAAGATGAAAGTGTAGTAAATTTAATTCAAGCTATTTAGGGCTGATCTGACTTAATTGGGAGTGATTTATGGCATGAATTAATGGCTGATTGACTTTCCAGCTCTGTATTAGTTAAGGCAGATTTTTTCCTATTTTGGATCTGCTAATTTCAGACCAAATCAGCTTTTATTTAGGGTTTTATTATTTAGTACGTTTTTTTAGGTATTTTCCTTGTTTTTAGGTGCATTTAATGCTTTTTAGGTCAAACTTGATTCCTGATATGGTAAGGTATCAATTAGGAGTTATTTTAGAATATATTTTCTTGTCTGTCAAGTTTTGTGGAGTCCTTAAATAGGCTCTGAAGTCTGTAAACGTTTTTGAGATCATTGTTGAATAAAATTCAGAAAAGGTGAGGCTTTGCTCTCTTTTGGTTCTTCAAGAACTGTGAACTTATCAAGGATTCTGCCTTGTGGCGTTCAAACTTTATACCTTTGGTTCGTGATTCTTTATAATCATTGGGTCAAGGTCAACTTATACCTTTGGTTCGCGTTTCAATTATAAACGTTGGGTCAGGGTTTCTATCAAATATCTGATTTTTAGCTTTCCTGGGTTAAATATTCCAATATTTTTGTTGGGTCTCAAAGCGTGTCGATTGAGGTTCGCATCACACTGCCTACAAGACCTAGCATCACTAATAATCCCTTACCCAACCACAATTTTGGGAAAGGACCAATGATTAATTGCTTGATGGTTGAAGAGGAAAGTAAAGAGGATCCATGAATTGATCTATGACTTCCTCGAGTGCTTTATGATGACATAGGAAGAGTTGATGGGTATGACATCTACTACAGGATATGATATATGGAGTGAAGATGTATCAGAAACCAGAAATTACCCAACATCCAATAATGGGGGGAGACACTTCAAACCCCAATCAAATTACTCAACATCCGTAAATGGGGGGAGATACTTCAAACCCCAAGCAAATTACCCAATATCCACAAATGGGGGGGGGGGGGGGGGAGA
>NC_134016.1:19185889-19210889 GCF_040712315.1 Castanea sativa | reverse complement strand
GAAGAATCCTTGATAAGTTCACAGTTCTTGAAGAACCAAAAGAGAGCAAAGCCACACCTTTTCTGAATTTATTCAATAATAACCTGAAAAACGTTTACAGACTTCAGAGCCTATTTAAGGACTCCACAAAACTTGACAGACAAGAAAATATATTCTGAAATAACTCCTAATTGATACCTTACCATATCAGGAATCAAGTTTGACCTAAAAAGCATTCAATGCACCTAAAAACAAGGAAAATACCTAAAAAACGTACTAAATAATAAAACCCTAAATAAAAGTTGATTTGGTCTGAAATTAGCAGATCCAAAATAGGAAAAAATCTGCCTTAACTGATATAGAGCTGGAAAGTCAATCAGCCATTAATTCAAGCCATAAATCACTCGCAATTAAGCCAGATCAGCCCTAAATAGCTTGAATTAAATTTATTACGTTTTCATCTTCCTTTGGGCCAAGCTTGGAACATCCTGCGTTAGAATCAGCCCAAATCTCTTGAATCAGCCCATTAAGTGTTTCTTGGATCTTCTTGGATTTTGCTCTTGTAATAGGCCCAACTGGAACATGCAATGGATCCTTGAATGCTTGTTGATTCTCATCAGAGTGGGACCAAAAGTGACCAATGAGAAACTAGCTCCAATGGGCCTTGGGCTTTTCTGTCAACTCTTGACAAGTCCAAACTTACCATTAACTATATTTAATACCACTATATAAATATAGTTGCACTCTAGGTCTTATTTATAAATTATATCCCAAGACTTTATTGTACATGCAACCCCTTCATTAAATGTTCGTAGTAACACAAAGTCATGAATGTAGACTGTTACTTTGTAAATTACTACATCTTATCCTTGAGTACCCGGTTTAATCCTTTAAGTTATTCATCATATATTTATGAAATCCAATTTCATAAATATATACTCTAGTAACTATTTACTAAAGTAGTTAGGCCTAACATTCTGAATAACAAACCCATTAATCTTATCTCAAGGGAATATTTTGTATCTCCGTTAAGAGACTATGAATTCCATCTTGAGAATATATATTCCATCAACACTAAATGTAGTTGCCCAACATACTGAGGTTTTGATCGTTTCTTTAGACCTCACTCCTGATATATCAAAGCAACCTACACCTCATGATCAGGTCCATTATTCTCTCAGGATTAAGAGTTCATATAAATATAAGTCGTGAGTTTATTATTCATTTGACAGTTGTTAGGAGAATAATAAATCTCACACCGGTCCAGTTCAATATATTTTAACTCTTAAAACATATCAACATATCAATTAGAAATTTTCATTTCCATGATCAAAACAAATCATCTTAGTTGATATGTTATAGTCTTCACAGATGAAATGCCCAATTTCATCACCGACTACGAACTAAAATTCTGAGTTTACAAAGAACTTGTGATTTATATCTTCTGTGACTTTTCACATAAATCACATACTATGCATCTCATGGATTATATGATAATGTCCAAATATTCATGTTACCATTATTTTTAGATAATAACAAAACAACTTTATTAAACACAACATTAAGTCATACATAATGTCATAGATAATAACATACATAGCATCATACAATAGGATTTAAGGGCACTAATCCTAACTATCTCCCACTTATACTAAAGACAATTGTGCACTAATCTAACTCCCATATCCTTTGAATGTGACTCGAAAGTCCTTTGGGCCAAGGTTTTGGTAAAGGGATCCGCTAGATTCTTTGCACCATCAATCTTTGCTACTACCACATCTCCACGAGCAAAAATATCTCGAATGATGTGATACTTTCTCTCAATGTGCTTTCCATTCTTGTGATTCCTTGGATCTTTGGATTGTGCAACTGATGAGGACACAATTTACTGTTTAATTATTGTAATTTATTATTTTTGGTATTTTTATGTAAAAACGTTATTTTAGGTTTAGGTGATTTAATTCCTTGTTTTTAGGTGCATTTAATGCTTTTTAGGTCAAATTTGATTCCAGATATGGTAAGGTATCAATTAGGAGTTATTTTAGAAAATATTTTCTTGTCTGTCAAGTTTTATGGAGCCCTTAAATAGGCCTTAAGTTTGTAAACGTTTTTCATAGAATATTATTGAATAAAATTCAGAAAAGGTGAGGCTTTGCTCTCTTTTGGTTCTTCAAGAACTGTGAACTTATCAAGGATTCTTCCTTGTGGCGTTCAAACTTTATACCTTTGGTTCGTGATTCTTTATAATCATTGGGTCAAGGTCAATTCATACCTTTGGTTCGCGTTTCGATTATAAACGTTGGGTCAGGGTTTCTATCATAAATCTGATTTTTAGCTTTCCTGGGTTAAATATTCCAATATTTTTGTTGGGTCTCAAAGCAAGTCGATTGAGGTTCGCATCAGCAACCGCTCCATTATTGTCGCAGAACAATGTAATAGGAACTTGCTCAATTCTCACAACACCAAGATCAGAAAGGAATTTCTTGAGCTAAATAGCCTCCTTTGCTGCCTCACAAGCGGCAACATATTCGGCTTCCATGGTGGAGTCGGCAATAAAAGATTGCTTAATACTCCTCCAACTTATGGCTCCACCTCCCAAGGTGAAAACACATCCCGACGTGGATTTTCTAAAATCTAGATCCAACTAAAAATCTGAATCTGTATAGCCAATGGGAATCAAATCCTTACAACGGTAAACAAGCGTATAATCTCTCGTTCTCCGTAGATACTTAAGAATATGCTTTACAGCTTGCCAATGTTTTGGTCCTGGATTTGACTGATATCGGCTGACCATGCCAACTGAATAACAAATATCCGGTCTAGTACATAGCATGACATACATGAGGCTTCCCATAGCAGAAGCATAGGGAACTTATCTCATTATATTTTCCTCCTCTTGAGTATTAGGCCTTTGGTCGTCAGACAAAGGAACTCCATGTCTAAAAGGAAGTAATCCTTTCTTGGAGTTTTGCATGCTAAACCATTCTAGAACCTTATCTATATATCCAGCTTGTGACAAACCCAACATCTTATTTTTTCGATCTCGCCAAAGCTTGATCCCTAGAATATAGTTAGCTTTGCCCAAGTCTTTTATACCAAATTGGCTTGACAACCAAACTTTAACCGATGACATTACTCCTACATCATTTCCAATGAGTAGAATGTCATCAACATAAAGCACTAGGAACATTACTACTTTATCTTGATGTCTTTTGTACACACATGGTTCATCGAAATTTTGTTCAAAACCAAATAATTTGATTGCTTGATCAAATCTGATGTTCCATGACCTAGATGCTTGCTTAAGTCCATAAATGGACCTTTTCAATTTGCATACCATATGCTCTTGGTTTTTTGCTATGAAACCTTCCGGTTGCAACATATAGATTTCTTCTTCAAGATTGCCATTAAGAAATGCAATCTTGACATCCATTTGCCAAATCTCATAATCATAATGAGCAGCAATGGATAAGAGAATTCTGATAGATTTAAGCATGGCTACTGGTGAAAAAGTTTCATCATAGTCAATGCCTTCTTTTTGTGTATACCCTTTCGCCACTAGTCTTGCTTTAAAGGTTTCAACCTTTCCATCTATCCCTCTCTTCCTCTTGTAAACTCATTTGCAACCAATAAGTTTAATGCCGTTAGGCACCTCTACAAGATCTCAAACTTGATTGGAATACATCGAAACTAATTCAGATTTCATAGCTTAGACCCAATGATGTGCATCTATATCATTTATTGCTTCATCATAAGTGCAGGGATCCAATTCAGCCTCTTCAGAGACAGCTTCATAAGCTGCTCCCAAACCTATGAATCTCACAGGAGGCCGAACAATTCTCCCACTACGACGAGGCTCCTGTGTACTAGACATTTTATGAGTAGTATCTTGTGGTGTATCTAATACATCCACATCATCCCTAGTTTCATCCATTGGTTGTTTAACTATAGGTTCATTCATTTCAGCTAAGACAACTCTACTACTAGGAGTAAAGTTATTCATATAGTCATTTTCCAAGAATTTGGCATTTGTGCTAACAAATACTTTATTATCCTTATGACTATAGGATAAACCTCCAACTGTTCCTTTTGGATACCCTACAAAGAAAACCACTTCTGTTTTAGACTGTAACTTGTCAGACTTTCCTTTTAATACATGTGCTGGACAACCCCAAATATGGAGATGTCTCATACTAGGCTTACGCCCATTCCACAACTCTACAGGTGTTTTAGGAACAAACTTCGAAGGTACTAAATTCAGAAGATACATTACAGTACTTAAGGCATATCCCCAAAAAGAAATTGGTAGAGTCGAATAACTCATCATCGATCTAACCATATCTAAAAGAGTCTTATTCCTTCTTTCTGCTACACCATTTTTTTGTGGAGTTCCAGGTGCAGTCAACTGGGAGATAATCCCATTTTCAGTCAAGTAATCCTTAAAATCCCCAAGAAGGTATTCGCCACCTCGATCAGATCGAATGGCCTTTATGCGTTTACCCAATTGATTCTCAACTTCAGCCTTAAACTCTTTGAACTTTTCAAAAGCTTCGGACTTCCGTTTCATTAGGTACACATAACCAAATCTAGAGTAATCATCAGTGAAAGTAATGAAATACTCATAACCACCTCTTGCTTGGATTGACATAGGACCACATACATCTGAATGTACTGGTTCTAGCAAATCTTGAGCTCTTCTACCTTTTGCATTAAAAGGTCGTTTGGTCATTTTACCTTCCAAACAAGATTCACAAACTGGAAATTCATCAAAGTCCATGGGCTCTAAGAGTTCATCTTTGATCAGTCTTTGAATTCTATTTGAATTAATCTGATCTAAACGCAAGTGCCAAAGATATGCATCACTAGAAAGGAACTTTCTCTTTAATGATTTTACATGAGAGTTATCATCTAATTCAGAATTATGTAATTCATACTTATCAGGAGTTAAAATATAAAGATCATCCACAATATTGCCAGAACAGATAAACATTTATCCTTCTTTATTACAACATTGTCTTTTAGGATAATACAATACCCATGTTTACCCAAATAAGTTGCAGAAATTAAATTCTTACGAACATTAGGTACAAGCAGACAGTCTTGCAATATTAAAACCCTAGATTCAAAACACAAATTAACAACACCAACAGCTTCAACCAGAATTCTGCTCTCATCAGCCAAAGTAAGAAACAATTTCCCTTCACTCAGCTTTCTGGTCTCCTGAAACCCCTGCAAAGAATTGTAGATATGATTAGTACAACCTGAATCCACACACCAGGAATCCATGGGATTCTGTACCAAACATATTTCAAGAAGAAAGGAAGTTTTCATACTGATGTAGGACACAATTTACTGTTTAATTATTGTAATTTATTATTTTTGGTATTTTTATGCAAAAACGTTATTTTAGGTTTAGGTGATTTAATTCCTTGTTTTTAGGTGCATTTAATGCTTTTTAGGTCAAATTTGATTCTAGATATGGTAAGGTATCAATTCGGAGTTATTTTAGAATATATTTTCTTGTCTGTCAAGTTTTATGGAGCCCTTAAATAGGCCCTTAAGTTTGTAAACGTTTTTCATAGAATATTGTTGAATAAAATTCAGAAAAGGTGAGGCTTTGCTCTCTTTTGGTTCTTCAAGAACTGTGAACTTATCAAGGATTCTTCCCTGTGGTGTTCAAACTTTATACCTTTGGTTCGTGATTCTTTATAATCATTGGGTCAGGGTCAATTTATACCTTTGGTTCGCGTTTCGATTATAAACGTTGGGTCAGGGTTTCTATCATAAATCTGAATTTTAGCTTTCCCGGGTTAAATATTCCAATATTTTTGTTGGGTCTCAAAGCGTGTCGATTGAGGTTCGCATCATTTGGTATCAGAGCACAAGTTCTAAAATCAGTTTTCTATCCTTTTATCTTTTGTTTCCTGTTATCATCCAAAAAAAAAAAAGTAAAAAAAAAAAAAGAGATGGTAATTATTGAGAACATTATGGAAGATTCAATTGAGGTCAAATATGAGGATGAGTCCACAACTCACAATCCTCAAGTCTCAGTTGATTTGTTGAAGATGACTATACTATATGTTGATTTTCTTGGAGTAGAAAATTTTAATTTTATTATCAACCCTTTGTTGATTGATGTTGCAAATAAATTGAAGGCGAAAATGCACTTTTGGTCCCTACATTTTGGGTCAATTCCCATTTTGGTCCCAAAATTGATTTCTTTGCTAATGTCATCCCTAAAAAAAGAAAATCGTTTTTAAAATGGTCCTTTCCGTCAGGCTAGAAACGGAGAAATCCTACGTGGCTAACGGAATGTCCTGTTTGCTGACGTGGTGCTGACGTGGCTATTTAAATATTATTAAAAAAGATTATTTGGCATATTTAAATGCCATGTCAGCATTTTAATTTTTTTAAATAAAGCCACGTCAGAAAATTTATATAAAACAGAAATTAAATTTAAAAAAAAACCTTAAATCTAATTTAATTAAAAAAACTTGTTTCTAAAAAAAAAAAAAAAAAAAGGTGTTCTTCGTGTTCTTCCCCATCAAACCCAGGAAGAACTCAAACCCACATTCCCAGAAAACAAAATCATTAGTATTTAATAATGCTTAATGGAAAAAAAAAAAGGGAGATCTAATTTAATTCCTAGTAGAACTCTTTCAACAAAATCAGACACATACACTCTCTCTCTCTCTCTCTCTCTCTCTCTCTCTCTCTCTCTCTCTCTCTCTCTCAAACTCAATCAACCATGGAAGATTCATCATCAAAAGACGACAGCCCACGAGTTCTCAGAGTGCTAGAAGCTCTAAAACAAGCCTCGCACGAGTTACAAGCCCACCCGAGCCCCAACTCGGACGAGCTTAACTCGTCCTCCGCCATTAACGCTCTCCTGGAGCTTGAAACCGAGTCCGACGCGCTTCTCTCCAGAGACCCAAATCTCTCTACCCTCTCTCAACACCTTTCCAACCTCAAAGCCCTCCTCGAGACCCTCAAGAATTCACGCCGCCACCACAGCATCCAATCGTTCTTGACTCGCCGAGTCTCGACTCACTCCATCTCCCGAGTCGCGGCTTCCATTGAGTCCGAAATTCAAGCCTGGATCGACCGCGAGAGCATCGAGACCTTGACGCGTGGACTACGCGAGCAACCAAAATTCAACAACGAGGACGAGTTGATAAGGTTTAACAAAGATGTGTTCGTGGGTTTGAGAGAGAGAGAGAGAGTGTATGTGTCTGATTTTGTTTCTGGGTATGTGTTTGTTGTTTGGTTGCTGGGTTTGTTTTCTGGGAATGTGGGTTTGAGTTCTTCCTGGGTTTGATGGGGAAGAACACGAAGAACACCTTTTTTTTTTTTTTTTTTTAGAAACAAGTTTTTTTAATTAAATTAGATTTAAGGTTTTTTTTTAAATTTAATTTCTGTTTTATATAAATTTTCTGACGTGGCTTTATTTAAAAAAATTAAAATGCTGACATGGCATTTAAATATGCCAAATAATCTTTTTTAATAATATTTAAATAGCCACGTCAGCACCACGTCAGCAAACAGGACATTCCGTTAGCCACGTAGGATTTCTCCGTTTCTAGCCTGACGGAAAGGACCATTTTAAAAACGATTTTCTTTTTTTAGGGATGACATTAGCAAAGAAATCAATTTTGGGACCAAAATGGGAATTGACCCAAAATGTAGGGACCAAAAGTGCATTTTCGCCTAAATTGAAAGTAGATGAGAAGAAATTTTCTGCTACACTTTATGAAGGATTCAAATTTCACAACCGGATCAAGTCATTAAAGCATTCGAAGTATTTGTTTATTTGGAGCGGAAGATTTCAGATTTCAAAGATGAACTCGAGGACGAGTTTGTTTCAAGTGGAGGGGTCTGATGTAGGACACAATTTACTGTTTAATTATTGTAATTTATTATTTTTGGTATTTTTATGCAAAAACGTTATTTTAGGTTTAGGTGATTTAATTCCTTGTTTTTAGGTGCATTTAATGCTTTTTAGGTCAAATTTGATTCTAGATATGGTAAGGTATCAATTCGGAGTTATTTTAGAATATATTTTCTTGTCTGTCAAGTTTTATGGAGCCCTTAAATAGGCCCTTAAGTTTGTAAACGTTTTTCATAGAATATTGTTGAATAAAATTCAGAAAAGGTGAGGCTTTGCTCTCTTTTGGTTCTTCAAGAACTGTGAACTTATCAAGGATTCTTCCCTGTGGCGTTCAAACTTTATACCTTTGGTTCGTGATTCTTTATAATCATTGGGTCAAGGTCAATTTATACCTTTGGTTCGCGTTTCGATTATAAACGTTGGGTCAGGGTTTCTATCATAAATCTGAATTTTAGCTTTCCTGGGTTAAATATTCCAATATTTTTGTTGGGTCTCCAAGCGTGTCGATTGAGGTTCGCATCACATACCCTTGTTCTTGGCAGCCTTATACTTTGGACAATTTCTCTTCCAATGTCCTTTCTCACCACAATGGAAACACTTTCCTTTGAGCTTCTTTCTTTTATCGGCAACCCCTAAGGCAATTTGCTTACCCTCTTGCTTAGTGAAGTTCTTCTTCTTCTTCTTCTTCTTACCATTACCTTTCGGCTTGGGTTGAGAAGTAGAAGATTCACCCGCATTGGCTTCAACACTAGAAGTACCAAGGATGCCTTCCGCCGCTACTAACTCATTCATTAATTCAGACAAAGAATAAATCTTTTTGTTCATATTGTAATTGACTCTTAATTCCTTGAATGATTCCGGTAGTGACTGGAGTATCATATCCACTTGGGATTCTCCATCAATGTCGGCACCTAAAACCTCCAAAGTGTTCAGATTAGAGATCATTGTAAGACAATGCTCTCTCACCGAAGTACCTTCAGCCATTTTGGTATTATAAATTTGCCTCATGGTTTCTTGCCTTGCTGAATAGCCTTGCTCACCAAACATCTCCTTCAGACTATGCATTATGTCCAAAGCTAGTTCTACATCCTGCATTTGATGCTGTAGAACATTTGAGATGGATACTAGTATATAGCACTTGGCCATTTCATTAGATTTCTGCCAACGATCATATCGCTGTTTTTCCTCAAAAGGAGCATCTAATGAAGGAAAGTTAGGACATGGTTGAGTAAGCACATATTTGTGCTCTTCAGCTGTTAAAACAATGTCCAAATTTCTTTTCCAATCAACATAGTGGGATCCAGTCAGTTTGTTGTGATTAAGAATAGAAACAAGTGGACTAAATGATGCCATGTTCAAATCTGAAATAATAAACATGAATATAATAAGTAAACTAGACATAATCAATTTAGCATAGAAACATATACTATGGAACCTTAATAAAACCATAACATAATATATGCACAACTCAATCCCATATTTAATATTCCTCAGCATAGAGTGAACATAAAATACTATGATTGATTGAGAACTATTCTCATTATTAGTGCTATCATGATAACTCTTATCAAACACCAATAATATGACGTTTTACATTTAAGAACTCAGCATAGAGGATACTATAATACTTAGTCTAGTGTATACCTTTGTCTAGAATCATGTGTAGCCACATTTCATCCCTTTAACAAGCTTATTTGGTAGTACCATGATACAAAAACTCTCCGCATGGAATGCAAAGCTCAAAGCGAAGACAAGGCATTTGATCAAACCACTATAAACCAAGAAATACAATCTTGTAGGACCATGAAATAAATACTCTCTGCATGGAATGCTAAGCTCGAGGCAAAGACAAAGTATATATTTCACACTACTATGAACCAACAATGGAGGCCGTGAGATGCAACCCTTGTATCTCTCTCCCACTAGGTGTTTTAAGATGAAGGTTTTTAAATTTAAAACATGCATAAACTAATTACACATTGCCTTGCGCTTTATATATGTAAAAACACTTAGGAAAAATTCTGAATCCACAATCCTCGATCAATCGAGGATATACCTCGATCAATCGAGAAAAGTTCTGGTTGCCCAATCGATCCTCGACAGATTCTTGGCCAACAAACACTAATTTTTCCGTTGCATGCTGATGCACCCCTCTTGCCCCCGTGTAAAAGTCCAATTTTGAATTTACTTGGTTAGTCAACATACTTCTTAATGAATGCCTCTCATGTCTAGACTCTGATACTGCCCTCCACCTTTCAGTTTCTATTTCAGCTTGCTGTCTCTTAGCCTTTGATAGTTTAACTTCCTTTAAAAGCAATTGTTTCTCTGCTGTATCCAGCTTGTTCTTCCTAAGCAATGCTGACAGAATTTTGTCTTTTTGCTCCAAATCCTTGTGCATTTTTACCATCTCCATGGATAGTTTTTGAGCCATCAAGTCTGCCTCCGCCTTTTGCTCTAATACCACTTCAAGTTCTTCTTTTGTAGCTTGAATTTTCCTAAGTGCGCGGCCCATTCCAGCTTCAAGTTGCCGTTGGTTTGACATAACTTCGATGAAGGCAGATTTGTGCTTCCATAGCTCAGAAGAATGCTTTTGGGCTTCAAGCGCTGCAGACTCTCTCAATTCTTTGATGACATTTTCAGCTTCTTTTAGTTTTTCTTCCAATTCACTCTTATTCTGCTTCTCTTCCTCCAATTCCTTATCCTTATGCTGCACCATAATCTCCATTTCCTTCAACTTTTCATTCAATTCAGAAACAGCGTGATCGTTCTTTTTCTCAATAACTCTCAATTCATTCAAAAGAGCCCCAAGCTGCTGCCGGAGATTCTTCCTTTCATTCAACCAGCTCTGCTCTTTTGTAGCAAAGATACTCACAACTTGGATACAAGCTATCACTCTTCTTTTCAAATTCGGCTGAACATAAACCGGAGATTTTCTTCTCATCCATTATTCAAGACTTTGCTTCTTTTCCTTTGCAAAGGGAATTAAGAGTTAGAATACACTAAACAAAACTGAAATTCCTAGTTTTCTGCTAAAAGCTTGAAGAATTCACATCAATAAATTGAAAAGAGAAAAAGAGCCTACATTAAGGTAATGTAGCCAAAACTTTTCAATAATTTGAGCAACAAATATGCTTAATACACATGGTTCCACAAATGAACAGCTCAATAATTGAGGGAACAACTATAGGGGCACAGAAGCTACTTTTTATTAGTTTACCTAATCCAAGACTAGAGCAATACAAAAAATAGATAAACAACAGGTTTAAGACTTCTTTTAACTCAAAACAAGACAACACAACCTACTTGAGAAAACAAATTGTAGCTTAGGTAGAGCAGTATTTCAAATGAGAATCACACAAACAGCATGACTATGGTTATAAAAGCGGCTACTGATAATGAATGCCTAAAGCATGAATCAACACGTGTATGATAAAGCAAATTCAGTTAGAAATGTGCTGTATTTTAACAGAATGGAAGAAGAACTATGATTATTGTTCCCTGGTTTTCAGTGAAAGACTGACCCTATTATCCCCACTTGCTCTTCTTTTCTCCCCCCACTAAGTTTCTTCCCCTTTTACTCTCCTTTTCTTCTTCACCTGAGGTCATGACTGTTATAAGAAGCAAAAGCACTAGATCCTTGGTTCTTACAAGAGAAGCCGTGTTCTTTGGCTGCAAGAGCAGAGGCAGAGATGAAATAAAAATAGAGATGACAGAGAAATAGCCATTGGGTCTTTATTGCTGACTGACTTGATAGAGACTAGTCATGCGTGTGGGTCTCAGAAACTTTATTTTTTTTACAATTCTGCCATTGAACCCATTTCTAATAACTTGAAAACAAGGCCACCGTGTTTCCGAATTTGTTCCCTCATATCTCAAAAAACTGAGATATTTTAACTGACAGTTAAGAGTTTGATAAATCATCTGAACAAACTTTGTACCCATGAGACTCACTGTTTTTGAGTTATGCGTTAACAAAACTGAGATATGTTAACTCATTCTACCAAAATCCAAACAAGGCCTAAAGATCTAACATGAAATTCTCACATAATAAGCAATTTAAACCTAATAAGAACACTAAGGGTCCGTTTAGATAGAACTTATTTTGCTGAAACTGAAAACACTGTAACAAAATAATTTTTAAATGTGTGAATAATGCCATGGGACCCATTTTTAATGAAAAAGTTTGTGAAAAGTGAATTTTGTGGGTCCATGAACAGTACACAGTGCACTGTTCACAGTTGAATTGGTCCACTATTGCGGCTACTGTTCATGCACAGTGCATCAATAGTAGCCTTTGCCTCCTGAAACGCGTGCCCAGAAAAAAAAAAAAAAGGAAAACGCAACAGAGAAAACGCAGACACTAAATAATCTGCATCCAAATGGATACTAAAAAGAGAAAATACTCACAAAGGATTTCTAAACTATAAAAGCTGTTAGAGCATTCATATCAGGATTGTAAATGTGTTAAATGCTATAATATAACATATTTGGCACATCAAACACCGAAAATCAGTTCTCATCAGGTATCTCAAATCTCAAAAATTATAACACACCGCTACAGTACCGTCACAAATTTGAGACGGTACGGACGGTGTGCCAAAAGTTCTTTTCCTTATTTTATTTGCTTCTCTCTTCTCCCAATGCATCTCTCTCTCCATTTGCAACAGCTCTCTCTCTCCTCTCTGGTCTCCATCTCTCTCGTTGCTCCCTATTTCTTTCTCACTTTCATTTTTTTTTCTCTCACTCTCTTCCCCTCTCGTCCTCACTCTACTCCGCAGAAGAAGCAGTACACGCTCGCCTGGAGCCGCCGCCCGCCGATCTCGCCTGGAGCCACCGCCCGCTGATCTCGCCATAGTCGTCCTCCACAGCTCCCTCTAGCCTAAAGCCACCTCAATCCACCTCAAGCCATAATAGTCTTCTCTCTCGCCTAAAGCCACCTCAAGCCGCTAAAATCGATCTCGCCTGAAGCTACCTGAAGCCGATCTTGCCGCCGACGTCTCCCACCTGAAGCCGATCTCACTGCCTGAGCTGTGGGTTTGTTTGATTTGGGGTGGGTTTTGAGGTTTGTGAATGTGGTGGCTTGTGGGTTAGTTGTGGCAGTGGTACTGTGGTTGTGGTGGCAATTTGGTGGTTATGGTGATTATCGCTGCCTGAGTTGTGGGTTTTTTTTTTTGTGGTTTTTTTTTTCTTCAGGTCATGACTATGTAAGAAGCTTTGTAGAACTTTTTCTCGATCTACTTCATTCGTAAAAGTGAACATGTACTATATAAGTTTCAGAATTTAAGAACAAGAGAGTGTACTTTGAAGCGGTGAATTTCAAAACCGAAGATCAGAAGCGCTTGAGAGCACTTTCAATCTTCACTCCAATTCCACTAACGCCCAAGATGTGTGGTCTCTCAATCAGTTCCAAAGGGAGAATGTCAAGGAGTGTCTAACACTTCTTACACCACTTCACAAATTGTGTTCATACAATTCTCTACAGAAAATTCTGTATATTTCTCCCTTTGTGTCTAACCGATTATCTAATTGGGTTGACCTTTTGGGCCTTTCCAATTGGGCTTAAGTGTGTGGCTTGGAGTGGGACCAAAATGGACCAATAAGACATTAGCTCCAATGGGCCTTGGGCTTTTCTGTCAACTCTTGACAAGTCCAAAGTTACCATTAACTATATTTAATACTACTATATAAATATAGTTGTACTCTAGGCCTTATTTATAAATTATATCCCAAGACTTTATTGTACATGCAACCCCTTCATTAAATATTCGTAGTAACATAAAGTCATGAATGTAGACTGCCACTTTGTAAATTACTACATCTTATCCTTGAGTACCAGGTTTAATCCTTTAAGTTATTCATTATATATTTATGAAATTTGAGGATTTCTGGGGAGGAATTGAAATCGATCTTGAAAAAATCAAAGCAATTTTAGAGATGAAGCCTCCAAGGATTGAAAAGGAAATCCGAGGATTTTTGGGGAGGATACAGTACACCAGTAGATTGATAGCCTAACTCACCATTACATGTGAACCAATTTTTCGATTGCTAAAGAAGGAAGTTCCTATAGTATGGAATGAACAATGCCAAGAAGCCTTTGAGAAGATTAAAAATTATTTGATGAAGCCACCAATACACGTCTCACCGGTACCTGAAAGCCATTATTGTTGTATCTCATAACTACAGATACAACAATGGGGGCTTTGCTTGCTCAATACCTTTAGGAGACTAGAAAAGAGAATGCAATCTACTACATCAGCAAGAAGATGTTGCCTAATGAAGAAAAGTATTCACGTCTTAAGAAGACGTGTGTAGCACTTGTATGGGCAACTCGCAAACTCAGACACTATATGCTTGCTTACAAGGTCTTGTTGATTGCAAGAATAGACCCATTGAAATATCTAATGGAAAAGCCTGTGTAAGATGGGAAGACAGCTAAATGGGTTCTGCTTCTATCAGAATTCGATATTAAATATGTGACTCAGAAGTCTGTGAAGGAGTGGGCAATTGCCGACCACTTAGCCCACTAATCACCAAAAGAAGTTAAAGAAATCCAAGGAGACTTTCTAGATGAAGATATCATGGGGATCAAAGTGGAATCATGGAATATGTATTTTGATGGAGCAACAAATCAAAATAGGAGTGGCATTGGAGTTCTCTTAATTTCTCCAAAAGGGACACATATCCCATTTTTTGGTAGGCTCAACTTTCCTGCCACCAACAATGCCACTAAATATGAAGCTTACATTATGGGGTTACGAGTGGCCTTAGGTCTTAGAGTGAAAGAGTTGGAGGTGTACGGTGACTCAGCCTTGATAATCTCTCAGATTCAGAATAAATGGAAGACCAAGGAAGAAAGGCTAATGCCTTATCATGAATGTCTTCAGAAGTAGGCCTCGAAATTCAGCAAGATCTAATACCAATATGTGCCAAGGATGCAAAATTAGATTGCAAATGCTTTAGCAATGATGGCATCCATGATGGATGGGCCAAAGGAAGATGAAGCTAGACTAATAGTGTTGGAATAGAAAGAAGAGCCAGCTTATTGCATGATAATAGAAGAAGATGAGGAAAAGAATGGAGAAGGAGAATGGTATTTAGACATCCTACAATACCTTAAGGATAGGACATACCTAAAGTCTGCAGACAAGAATGACCAATTGACCATTAAAAGGCTGTCTACTAATTATAGTACTTGTAGTGAGAGGCTTTACAGAAGATTATATGATGGAATTCATCTCCTTTGTGTGATCGCCAAGGAAGCACAACAAATAATTAAAGAGGTTCATGAGTCAAGTTATAGGCCAAATATGAATGTACTATCATGGAAGATAATGAGACTAGGTTATTACTAGACTACTATGAAAGTCGATTGTGTAGCTCATGTTAGAAAATGCCATCAACGCTAAGTCCATGGAGATCTGAAGCACATGCCACTACATAATATGTCATCACCTTGACCATTCTCTACATAGGGGATAGACATTATTGGGAAGATTAACCCAACAACATCCAATGGCCATGAATTCATACTCGTAGCCATTGATTACTTCACTAAATGGGTAGAAGCTGCCTCATACAAGGTTTTGAATTCAAAGAAAGTTTCTCAATTCATTCAGACCAATATCATTTGCAGATATGGGGTACCACATGAAATTATCTCAAACAATGGGCTGCATTTCAAGGGAGAAACAGAAAAGCTACTACGATAGTTCAACATTCAGCACCACAAATTCTCGCCCTACCATCCTCAAACTAATGGAGCAGTTGAGGCTGCTAACAAGAATGTAGGACGAATCTTGAAGAAGAGCATGAAAAACTACAAGGATTAGCACCTGCAACTACCTTATACACTTTGGGGGTATAGGACATCAATTCGAGCTTCCACAGGAGTCACTCCTTATTCATTGGTGTATGGGATGGAAGTAGTCCTCCCTATTGAAATGGATGTTTGTTCGTTGAGAATAGTATTAGAAAGTGAAATCCTTGAAGTAGATTGGTTGCAAAGTAGATATGACCAATTATGCATGATGGATGAGAAGAGACTTAAGGCCTTGTATCATATTCAAGGTTATCAAAGGAGGCTTAGGAAAGCTTTTGACAAGAAAGTAAGAACCAGATATTTGAAGTTGGGAGATTTAGTGCTAAAAGAAATCTGAGCCCCAATCCAAGATGCAAACGGGAAGTTTAAGCAAAATTGGGCAAGTCCTTACACTATTAAGCAGATATACTCTGGGTGAGCAGTAAGGTTAATGGACTTAGATGCAAACCCTTTCACTAAGCCAACCAACATGGATCAATTGAAGAAATACCACGTCTGAGGTGGTAGTCTCAAAGCACCACGTCTGAAGTGGTTGTAAATTACATTATTTCCCTTCCTAGGTTTGACCCAAAAAGAAAAGGTAGGTTGAAAATCCGAAAGGGCAATCCACACAAAAGGAGAGATAGAGAGAGAGAGAGAGAGAGAGAGAGAGAGAGAAAGAGAGCCTACTAGGTTGAAAACCCAAAAGGGCGGCCTAGGCAAAAGTTAAGGCAAAAAAAAAAAAAAAAGAACTACGTGATGACCTGATCCTTCTGCCAAGAGAGTACGTAGGCAACTATGCATTGGTCTAGTCACAATTTTCCCAAACCCACCATAAAAAATTAAAAATAAAAAAGAGAAGAAATTTTTTTCCAAAATTCAACCATTCCATTAAACTATGTCATTACACAAAATCCAAAACCCAAACCCTAAACCAAATCCTTAAAAAAAAATTTTAAAAAAAAAACCCTAAAAACCTACACCTTAAATAGAGCGCTTAACCTAAAAGTCCTAAATAATTCCTAAACCTAAGAGTTTCACATCCACTTTTTAAAATAAGCATGTTCAAAGCCAAAAATAAGATGGTCATTTTTTCTTCAATCTTTTCTCCTTGGGTCGTTCATTGCTTTCATCTATGTTAGGTACCTTGTCATCTGGGTCCCTCCTTTTAAATTCATAGTTGCTAGTCTCGTGTCTTTCTTGGTTGTCTCTGAGAAATTGTTTTCTCATAGCAACCATGTTAGCCTCCTTGTCCACAATCTTGTTCACTAGCCAGTTAGAGTAATCTGTGGTCATCCTTTGAAAGTGAACCTTAACAAAGGACCAATCCACACGGTCAGTCATCTCCAAGCCCAACAACATGTTCCTTATAGAAGTAGGATTTGTGTCCATAGGAGTAAAATGTTTTCTTCTTTTTTCACCGGGTATTTCTTGCTCATATTGGAATTGCCTCAAGAGTCTGTTAGCCTTGTAGAAAGTTGTTTTCCATAACGCAACTAGGAAAATATGATTTGATCCCGGAGACCGCAACAAGCGGGTGGGCACTTCCACCAATAACAATTCCACCGAATGGAGGCACTAGATTTTTTGTTCAGAAGTTTCACCCAATCACTCTCAGTTTGACACTCGGCATTCCTCAAAGCCTTAATTCTCTCTAGTTTGTAGGTTGTAAAATTGGTCTTGGTGCTAAAATCAAAGCTACGAACCCATCTGTTGATATCATGAATAGTTGAATGAGAAAAATTTTGATTGTTAGCCATGGATAAATCTTGCTTGTGATTATTGTGTCTTGCTAACCTTGATGCAGAGACTTGTTTGCAAGATAGATTGCTAAAGTAAGGTACTTTAGTTCTTAGTCACGTTTAAATAGGTTTCAAAGATTTTGTAGCTGAGTAGGAAAGTGTTTCATGGTCACAAACGAAGAAAATATTTTTTCAAAAAATTTGAAAATGCAAACACGCGTCGAAAAAGCGTGAGGAGTCGGCCCACCATGGGGTAAACCAGTCAGCACATTAAAGTGCCATTCGGCACTCTAAAAGTTCTGATTGGCACTCAAACAAGACTCATTTATCCTATTTTGTGTTATTAGGCACTCTTTAGACCGAGAAGCTTGATGACAATTTTTCAAAGCCATGAATTCATCTTCCAAACTAGGGGCATTCAACCATGCCTCATTCATTTTCAAAAAAAAAAACCCATCATCATCATCTTTTCATAAAAAATCAAGATTTCTCTAAAAATCATGCATTCATTTCTAAACTAGGGGCATTCAGCTCCACCTCATTCAAAAAAGTGCAAATTCCATCAGAATTGGTCAAGATAAGTTTAAATTGTTACCACAAGATCTCATTAGGTGAATTCTAAACTTGTCTCATTTAAAGTTCCAACAAGATCAAAAGCAATTCAAAGGACAAAGAGCTAAAAGTTGAAATTAATACAAATTTGTCTAAGAAACACTTCTTCTTGTTTTTGCGGGAAATTTAAAAACACAAATCAAGCATCATTAGGACTCCGTGTCTGCCTGTGCAAAGACCTCCCCGATCCACCTCTAGAGGAGCCGCCCCTAGTGTTTCCTTCTTGATTTGCATAGAACCGAGTTTCCTGTTGCAAGTTTTCAAGTTCAAGAGTTTTGATCCTTTTCCTCCAAGGATCTTGTGTTGGCATTAGCCAATGCCATTCGACTCACCTGAAAAATTATCGAATACAAGTGTTAGACCCATCATCAGGATAACCAAAGAAAACCTCATGCCCAACAAAAATTTTCAATGACCAATATTTCATACCACCACAAAATTTTTCCATACCTATACCCACAAAAGTTTTCCATACCCATACCCACAAAATTTTGCCATGCTCATGAAATAAGACTTTCACATGCCAACAAATTTTCCACACTCATCATGAATTTGTTCGACCAAGCCTATACAACAAATTTATCATAACTTTAATGCCCCCAAAATTCATTCAACAACACCACATATTACATACATTGCCAAATTCCAAATTTCAAGTTTCACATTTCAAGTTCCAAATTCCAAATTCCAAATTCCAAATTTCAAGTTTCAATCCCAAGTTTCAAGCCCTCAATTCCAAATTTCAAATTTCAAATTTTCAATTCCATGTTTTAAAATTTCAAGTTTCAATCCCAAGTTTTAAATTCCAAGTTTAAAGTTTCAAATTCCAAATTCCAAATTCCAAGTTTCAAATTTCAAGTTCCGAATTCCAAGTTTCAAATTTCTAATTTCTAATTCCGAGTTTCAAGTTTCAAATTCCAAATTCTATATTTCAAATTCCAAATTCCAAGTTTCAAATTCCTAGTTTCAAATTTGAAAGATATAATCTTTTTCAAAGGACTACAAAAACCAATCAAAGTTTTCTTGCTAAAAATGAAAAAAAAAAAAATTCAAATCAAGAAAGAACAAATGAAGGCAAAATTCCAGATCGAGGAAAAGAAGTCCCTTGATCGTAACAGCTCAAGTTCCGAGGTAGAGAAGCCCTTTGGTTACCTTTCATCAAGATCGAGGTAGAGGAGCCCCTTGGTCGACAAAACCTAGGTTCCGAGGTAGAGAGGCCCCTTGGTTACCTTTCATCAAGATTGAGGTAGAGAAGCCCCTTGATCGCCACAGTTCAGGTTTTGAAGTAGAGAAGTCCCTTGGTTACTGTCGACGCTTGGCCTCGAGATGGAGAACCGCCGTGATCCTTCGTTTGACCACCCGCCGTGGTGATGCTCTCATGCGTGTAAGGCCCCGTTGGAGGGCCCCTCTTGATGATGGTTGTGTGTGGTTCGCATGGAGCTTCGAGTGCTCTCTCTCTCGATGAAGGAAGGTAGGTCTACCTTTGGCGGTATGGCAGGAATTTGGGCCACCAATCATTGGGTTTTTCGAAGGTGTGATTGGTCACTTGTTTCGAGACGGCCAATGTCTCCTCTGAGTCCCATACTGTTTCTAGTAGGGCTTCCTCACAGCACAAGCTGGCTAGAGGGATAGGGGCCTCCGGAGAAGAGATGCGAGCCAAGGATCTCCTCATCGACATAGATGATGACTTTTCTAGAGATGAGGTCCATGCGGACTTGGGCACTAGGAGGCGCAGTTTGAGGCCTAGGTTCTCGCCACATCAGGTCGGGGCCATTGCTCATACTGGACCCGTAGATAGAGGCATCAAAGACATTCACCTTCAGCATGGGCTGAAGGACCATACTTCCGCTCAGGTGCAAAAGGGAGAGGTATGTTGTATTTTTTCTTGGTCATTTAGAGTACTGTCATATGCATGTGCTAACGAACAAATTCTGATTTTGAATGCAGGGGCCCAACAAGATCCGAGGTTGGGGGGTTGGTCCACTTTAATTCAGCAGGTATTTGCTCTTGGGACCCATCTTCGGTATGCCAAATTTTTGAGAGAGTAGGGATTTGAGGACTACCTGCGGATCCCTCTATACACCATGAGGCATGGGATCGGGGAGGCTTTGGTGCAGCAATTTCATGCCGAGACAGACACCTTTCATTTGAGCTGTGAGGAGTACGTGATCCTCCCTTTTAATTGGACAGCCATCTTAGGTATCAGATTTGGTGGCTTCCTGATTCCATGAGATGGGCTTTGAGATGGCCAGCGAGCTCTTAGGCACCCCTCTTCCATTGACTGTGAACACGAGAGGATATTTCGGCCCTAGTTCCGCACCGAATGGCGATAGCGCAACATTCCTCGGTGTATGGCACCTACTGACATTCATCTTTGGTGGTTCTTCCTGTGTTTTCTTGGTAGTTGCTTTTTTGGCAACAATCGGTCGGTTTTGACCTGCCAGCTGCTATAGCCATCAGAGCAGTCTCAGATATTAGGAGATTCAACTAGGGATCTGTCACTTACGGCTTCTTCATCGCTTTCTTGAGGCAAGTCTCTCAACGGGATTTCAGGAGTTTGGAGGGATGCTAGCAGATTCTGACATGGTGGGCGTATGAGTACACCCTAGCTTTGCAACCATGGTATACAGGTTTGTTAGCGACAGTGTACCCTCGAGCCTATGCTTGGGCTCTCTGTGTAATCACTAGGGTTGTTGTAGTGCAGCCAGTCACTATCTCCACGGCCTTAGACTACGTTACCTGGAATGAGATTATAGTTTGCCCTTATGATAGTTCGCTACTAGGGGGCTAGAGCTCACTATCGTTATGGGCAAGTCGAGGATACGACGTTGGTTTTGGGCCCTGACGAGCTGGGAGTTCTTTTTGGCAAAGAGGACCTTCCACCAAGTCATGCTGGTCTACAGATTACCTAGAGATCCGCCTCCTCATGGCTTCTCATTCGAGACCATGGTCCTGGGTGACCTAGCTTATGCGACGGGTTCTTTTGATGCTTATGTGGATACCAGCAGAGATTATGCTACTTGGTTTGCAGAGTCCTCCACGGGGCCTATTATTGGAGATGTCCTTGTGAGCGGAGGTAGGGTGCTAGAAGGCATTATTCGTGCTCAGGTGGCCACCAGAGCAGAGTAGAGAGCACGTGCAGAGGCTCTGCAGGCTAAAGTGACAGAGCTTGAGACTACTGCTGCCATTAGGGAGGCGCACATGCAGGAGGAGACAGCTTGGGAATTAGCTTGGGAAAGGGAGCTTATAGAGAGGCTCGTGCTGCTGCTGCAGAGAAGGAGAGGTACCAGCTTCAGAGTGAGCTAGCCATACTTCGTGGATATACCATGCTTCTAATGGGAGATTTATTGGTGGCTTGTATTCAGGTTCCGCCTCCACCTCCGCCTCATATTCCTGGCTGGGACCCCATTATACCTCTATACGAGCCCGGGTTCATGCCAGTTCCTCCAGGTCCACCAAGCGGTTGGGATTCTTTTGCTCAGACTCCGGGGCCTTCCTAGGATCCAGGGTATACTCCAGGTGCTTCGAGCAGTGCGGCTCCTTCCACTGGCCCTTTTACAGGGGATGATGATGATGACACCGATTGGCACACTAAGGATGATGATTCTCAGTAGGTTTAGCCCTTGTTGTAGCATGATGTGGCCCCTATGTGGGCATGTATGTATTTTTTATGTATCGTGTAGACATTGCCCTATGGTGGGCCAGTTATGTATGTATATTGTGTATCGCCTCTTGGTAGGCCTAGACATGTATGTATTATGTTGCCCTACAGTGGGCCTTGATGTGTGGCATTATCCTTTAGCTTCATGATGTATGTACAAAACAATGCCTCTTGTTAGGACTTATATGTATGATTCTAAGAGAGAGCCTTTAAGTGGGCCGTAAACATATGTAAAACAACGCCTCTGATTAGGACTTACATGCATAAATTTGGAAATCTCCTTTGAAAGGGTTGTGAACATATGTGAGGGGTAAGGCCTTTGATTAGGACTTATATGCATAATTCTGGAAATTTCCTTTGAGAGGGCCGTAAACATATGCAAAACAATGACTCTAATTAGGATAGCCTTTAAGAGGGCCGTAAACATGTGGAAACAATGCCTCTGATTAGGACTTACATGTATAACTCTGGATATCGCCTTTGAGAGGGTTGCGAACATGCGTGCAAAACAATGCCTTTGATTAGGACTTACATGCGTAGCTCTGGAAAATGCCTTTGAGAAGGCTGAAGTATAACTTTAGGAAAAGTGCCTTTGAGAGGGCTGCCGCTGTCTGCGAGAAACAATGCCTCTAGGTAGGACTTACCTGTGTAATTTTGGAAAATGCCTTCGAGAGGGCCATAAACATATGCAAAACAATGCCTGTGATTAGGACTCACATGTATAACCCTGGATATCACCTTTAAGAAATTCGCTGATGTGTGAGGGGCAAGGCCTTTGATTAGGACTTATATGCATAACTCTAGAAATTGCCTTTGAGAGGGCTGCTGATGTGTGAGGGGCAAGGCCTTTGACTAGGACTTATATGCATAACTCTAGAAATTGCCTTTGAGAGGGCCGTAAACATATGCAAAACAATGCCTCTGATTAGGACTTATATGTATAACTCTGGAAAATGCCTTTGCGAGGGCTTCCGATGTAGGAGGAACAATGCTTCTAGGTAGGGCTTACATGTATGATTCTGGACATCACCTTTGAAAGTGCAGCTATCGTATGCATGCACTATCGCATTTCCATCATAGATGGTGGTTTCAAACCGGCTTGTGTTACACTCATTTGTATTGCACCACAATCTCACAGGTTTATTGGTGAATTTCGACAATGATTGTCCCAGTTTAGGGTTTCACGCGGTTAGCCACATTTCATCTCCCTTAATAGGTTTATTTTGTAGTACCATGATACAAAACACCCTTCGCATGGAATGCAAAGCTCCAGGCTAAGACAATGTGTTTGATCAAACCACTATAAACCAGGAAATTCAATCTTGTAGGACTATGAAATAAATACTCTTCGCATGGAATGCTAAGCTCGAAGCAAAGAAAAGTATATATTTCACACTACTATGAACCGACAATGGAGGCCGTAAGATCCAACCCTTGTATCTCTCTCCCACTAGATGTTTTAAAAGAAAGGTTTTTATTTTGTAAACATGTGTAATCTAATCACACAGCCTTACACTTTATACATTTGAAAACACTTAGAAAAAAAAAATTCAAAAAATTCCCTTTCAGAGGCATTTTCACGAGAATCTCACGACTAAGCTCTTCCCACGAAAATGGGTTAAGGCGAAATGATGAAAACACAAAATTCAGATAGAAACTTTCGCAACTGTCTCGCCACCGTTTCGCGAGTAAGCTTTACTCGAGTAACGTTTTGTGCTTCAAAAGGCATTTTTCGCGAGTAACTTCGCAGAAGGTAACCAGTGAAAACGCGTGTTTTCAATTTTTAAAGGGAAGATGTTGACAGTTTTTGATGAGAATCAACAAGCATTCAAGGATCCATTGCATGTTCCAGTTGGGCCTATTACAAGAGCAAGATCCAAGAAGGTCCAAGAAGCACTTAATGGGCTGATTCAAGAGATTTGGGCTGATTTTAACCCAGGATATTCCAAGCTTGGCCCAAAGGAAGATGAAAGTGTAGTAAATTTAATTCAAGCTATTTAGGGCTGATCTGGCTTAATTGGAAGTGATTTATGGCATGAATTAATGGCTGATTGACTTTCCAGCTCTGTATCAGTTAAGGCAGATTTTTTCCTATTTTGGATCTGCTAATTTCAGACCAAATTAGCTTTTATTTAGGGTTTTATTATTTAGTACGTTTTTTAGGTATTTTCCTTGTTTTTAGGTGCATTTAATGCTTTTTAGGTCAAACTTGATTCCTAATATGGTAAGGTATCAATTAGGAGTTATTTCAGAATATATTTTCTTGTCTGTCAAGTTTTGTGGAGTCCTTAAATAGGCTCTGAAGTCTGTAAACGTTTTTGGAAGATTATGGTTGAATAAAATTCAGAAAAGGTGAGGCTTTGCTCTCTTTTGGTTCTTCAAGAACTGTGAACTTATCAAGGATTCTTCCTTGTGGCGTTCAAACTTTATACCTTTGGTTCGTGATTCTTTATAATCATTGGGTCAAGGTCAACAGATACTTTTGGTTCGCGTTTCAATTATAAACGTTGGGTCAGGGTTTCTATCATAAATCTGATTTTTTTAGCTTTCCTGGGTTAAATATTCCAATATTTTTGTTGGGTCTCAAAGCAAGTCGATTGAGGTTCGCTTCATTTGGTATCAGAGCACAGGTTCTAAAATCAGTTTTCTATCCCTTTATCTTTTGTTTCCTGTTATCATCCTATCCTATTTCTGTTGTGTTCTTCATTCATCGTTCTTATTTTTTTTGTTTTTGTTGAAGTGCACTAGGTTAAAATCGTGCACCCAGTTCCAAAAAAAAAAAAAAAAAACGTGAAAAAAAAAGACATCTGAAAGGAAATAGCAAAAAAAAAAAAAAAAAATATTTATTTGTAGTTTCAGTTCTCTCAGACCAAAATATTGTTTTCTTTTGTCTTCTTCCTTTGATTTGGTATTTCTTCCTTTGATTTAGTGTTTCTGTCATATCTTCTTACAATTGGTTTTGTTTTAACTCTACAAGTTGAATTTCTTGATCAAGTTTGTTAGTTCATTGCAGAACTGAAAAGGCGAAGCAACGAGTGGAAAAAGGCAAGAGAGTGAAACACGAGTGGGAGGGACATAATTTGAGTGCAAACACGTGAGGGAGTGTTGTGAGGAATTATCTCTAACAATTCTCTGTTGTTTCAAAAGTATGTCTTTCAGGTGTGAAACATCAAATAGGGAAGGAGGGGAGGAGTCGTCCGTCATTTTACAGGCTATGCAACAACAATTTGAACGCATGAACGTGGTGTTTAATGAGATTCGGGATCGGATGGATAGGCAAGACACTGTTATTGCTACTTTGCGTGAGGAGCGTCCCCAAA